>NC_067492.1:16322428-16622428 GCF_947179515.1 Apodemus sylvaticus | reverse complement strand
TCTCACAGTAAGTCATTTTCAAGACCAGTGAGATCAGGAAGGCAGTCTGAATCTGATACACTAAGAACTGGTCGGATTGTAACCACATTTTGGATATAGTAAACTGTTTTATTGATGGATAGGTTGTAGCATATATCCAAAGTATAGCCATACATACATACATACATACATACATACATACATACATACATTCAAACATACATGAATTCTTACATATGCATGCATATATGTATGCATACATGCATACATGCATACATACATACATACATGAATTAACCCAAAACCCAAAAGTAAAGCTGAAGTTTATAATGGCTATATCATTTACTAAAATAAATATGTGTGAAAAAATCAGTTTTGTGTTTAGAGGCTTATAAATAGCTAGTGATTCTTGTCACTTAGATTGTTGGAGTCATGTGAGTCACAAGCATACATATGGCTCTCAAAATATCATTGTAACAGTAAATTAGAACATTATATAGACCAGCAATATGTGTGTAATATGTATGTGTGGGTAATATTTATATACCCAAATGCAAACTTGTGATCACTGAAACAAAACTAGAGAAGCTGCCATTTCACTTCAAGGCTAAGCATCTGACCCGCGAGTTAGTTTCCGCAATCTCAACCACTGTGCTCAGTGTGGACTGTCATTCAGATTCTTTTATCTCTGTGCCATCAGAATCCTGGATTCCTGAACACATACCCCAAAATATATTCTGCTTGCTTAACATTTTTCTTCTCGGCTTAAGTTTTTCCAGCAGATAAACAAGCAAGCTGTAAATAGTATCAGTCTGTCTGCTGAATAAACCACCAACAGCTTTAAGACAACTTGCATCTAACTGGAGGAGAGAGATGCTTAACCTGCTGGCTGCAGGGAAATGCTCTTCAAGACTGGGTGACAAATGACCTCAAAGCATCCTCATCACAGGTGTAGGCATAGGGATAAGCTTTCTTCCATTATTAAAATAGGCATCAAGCATTTTGACCAGGGATCTTGACAATGTACACCCCCCGCCCCCCCGCCGACATCCTCCTGGTTTGAAAACCAGACTAAATAATGATCACTGGAACATCTCTGATTTTGGCCATTTATGTCTTCAACTTTGATCCTTCTAATTGCTTTTGCTACCTCTCTACCAATTACATGTTTTTCTAAAAATAGTAATGGACTCAACAGACTGTGAAACAACACAAGCAGGAGTGATACTGTTCAGTGCCCTGGGTATAGAAAATCGAATTTTAAAATTGTCCTATGAACACTTTATGTAAAGATCTGTTGTTAGTATGACCTCTAAAATAATTGAAACTGAAAACTAATTAAAACAGGTAGCGTTGAAGGAAAGAAAATACAAGCTAGAAGGATTTTATCCTTCATGATAAGCCCTTTGGCCGTATTGTTTTTAGATATCCATAGATAGCTTTGATGTGTGTATATACCTTTAGTAAATAATAAGATACCATTTTAATTTGATAATACCAATTAAATAAATTACACACATAGCTATATATAAAGTCAAGAATGCTATGTGTTACTTTCACCGTGAATGTCAACAGACCATTAACAAGTGCACAAAGACCTAAACGGTGCGTGCTAATGGAAATGTCTATATGCAATTATTAGCTGTCCCTTGGTCTTTTATTCTTAGAGTCTGAAGTAAGGCTAATAGGTCAATCAATATCTTCAGATTGAAAGCAGTCAAAAGTCTCTGAAGCTAAGATTTCATCCCCATTAAAGACTCATTGAGAGGGTTGATATAACTTTGCAGCATAGGAAAATTTTGTTCAGTCATAAAGTTAACTTTTATAGTCTTTTATCTTTTATAGCATGCTATATTTGATATTCAGATATGTTTTACATTTTTCACTATAAATATGCATAGCAAGTTTCTGTAGAAACCCTGATGTCAATCTCTTTATCTGTTGTCACTTATGATGGAGGTGACACTTCAATAAAAGTCATAAGAATATTTGTCATTAAAATATTATGCAGAAGCTAGTTGTAATGTTACATGACTATTATCCTGGAGTTTGACGGGCTAAGGCAGAGGCTTGTGAGCTCCATGTCAGACAGGGCTACATAGTGAGATAATGATAGATAGATAGATAGATAGATAGATAGATAGATAGATAGATAAGTAGATAGATAGGTAGATAGTAGATAGATAATAGATAGGTGGTAGATAGATAATAGATAGATCATAGGTCATAAATTATAGATAGCTCATAGAAAATATATAAATGATAGAAAGATAGATAATAGATGAAAAATAGATGATAAATTATAGATAGATAGATGATAGATAGGTGATAGAATATAGGTAGCTGATAGTTAGACATGGTAGATAAATAGACAGTTAAATGTTCCTGTCTTTGTACTTGTACATGTATATGTACATATAGACATATTGTCATATCCATCTTTTGGTATCTTTATACTCTTCTCACAATAGGGCCAAGACCCATTTCTTGGATCCTAAGGATAAGCAGGTGTCTCCTTCTCTTTGTTCAAGCCTTATTCTCCATGTTCAAGGAGCTTTGGTGGATTTTCAGAAGCTGTTGCTGTTTTTGTTTTATTCATGGTGTTTTATAGTTTCAGAACATTGGTTTTCTTTTATGATGTCTATTCCTTTACAGCAATTCTATTCTCATACATGATGATGTGTGTTCCTCTACAGCATATCTCATTTATTCGTACGTTGCTCCTCTAATTCTGTAGAGCTGTTTATGTCTCTTCCTGGCTCGATAATTGTCCTTACCACAATCACCTTTGGTGTTTTGACCTATGAGTTTTAGAGTACCACTTCCTTGTGGCTGGTTAACAGAATATTTTTGTGTCCCTTGGGTGGTGCCATGCATGTTGGCTTTTCTATGAACCCTGAAGGCTTCTGTTTTTATTTGGGATGGGGAAGGTGGGGAAGGAGGGTACATGCACACTCGCATGAATAAACACGTGGACACCAGATGATAGCTTTTCATGGAATAACTTCTCTCCTTTCACCTTACTAGGACAAGGGTCATGCTACTTCTGTCACTGAACTTCTAGACAAGTCTCCTGTACCCCCCCCCCCCCATCTCATTGGGAGTGCTACCAGGTATTATATCTAGCAGTTTCATGTATGTTGTAGAGACTAATCTCAGGCCATTAGGCTTATATAAAAAGCACTTTTATCTATTGAACTATCACAGCCAACCCACAATCATGTATTGTTATCTTTTTCATTTGAAGAGTCAATCACACCCTCTCTTCTAGTCTTCACTGATTGCTCTCAGAAGAAAGATGTCTTCACCAGAGAGTACCTACAGAGGATTTTATCTTCTCTTGAGAACTTTTCTGCAGATATGTCCACTCTATTCTTGTTGTTCCCTTATTGATTGTCCAGTAACAAATTTTCAGTCCTGAAAATATACACAAAAGTAATACTACATGGAATAAACAGATTATATTTGGGAGTTATAATATATACATAACACATATATGAAATCAATAACAATTGAAAGAGAAGGCATGAATTTGCAGACAAACATGAAGGAATATAATGGGAGAGAGAATTAAAGAACACTTTTTAAAAGATATTTTTATTTTACATGTATGAGCATCTGCTTGCAGGCTTATATGTATAGCACATAATTTCAGAGCCTGCGGAGAGCTGAGGAGTGTATTGGGTCCTCTAGAGTTGCTGGGAGTGCTGGGAAGTGAACCTTGGTTCTCTGTATGAACAACAAATATTCTTAACCACTGAGCCATCTCTCGAGCTCCAAGAAGTTTGTTTCTAAAGCATATTATTCTGACTTCATATAATCCTTCAATAAATATAAAGTACAGTATTTGTTGAAGGCTTGACTCACACATGCAGGATGCTGAAAATTAAATTTAAAACCACATAATCCCTATTTTTGCATCTGGCAACGTGTCATTCTCATAGAAGGTGGATTGTTGCTCATTGTTGTATTTCATGCCATTCTCTAACTTGCAGACATCCACCTGTTTCAGCCTCCTGGGATTTTAGGCATGTGCAAACTGGCATATTTAACACAGTTCCTTTCCATAATAAAGTACAGCAGGCCTCTTTAGGTAAGCAAATATGATATGTAGATCTGGAGTTCAATACCATTGTGCTGAGGAAACTTTAACCTTTATCTGAAGCTGTTGAAAAATAATTAAAATATATGATTGGTATGACCACATGTTTGGAGGGACAATGTCACCCTGTCACCAGATGAAAAGTGAAAGCTGAGAAGCCAAAGTGAGAGGTGTGGACAGAGAGAAGTTGGTAGAGTCAGAGGTGGACAGTAGTACTGGGACGAAGGCACACAGAAAAGGAAAACCACATTTTATTGATACTTATGATGTGTCCTTGCTGGGGTTGGTGATTAGATATAGCTGAAAGAAGGAAAAAGAAGCAGGTAGGCTGTCAAATAAATTAAAGAACTTGGATACCAAGTTTGTTTTGCATGTGATTTTGTAATGCCTTAGTGGGAAGTTTTGACTTGTCCAACAAAGTATTTTCAGAAGGTCCCAATTGTTATTATGCTATAATTTACCCATTTCATCATTTCATTATGGCATATAAAATATATACTGTGTACTGAAAGAAATTCTCTGCCTTAATGACAGATTAGTACTGAAACCTAGTATGCTACCTTTTGCTAAAATCAACACATATTCATCATCTTGAACTGTGTCTTAAGGCAGGCATGGTTTCACTGGGATTCATGTTTAAGAGTTTTATGAAGATGCAATTAATCTCTCAGCTAGGGTATCCATTTCTTGCCAGACTGTTCTATGGGAGGAATTTTCTTTAATCTTGTGTGGTTGTTGAGACAGTTCAGAACCCTTGCAGGCTGTTGGAATGAGGGTTGGCAATTCTTGCTGGCTAAGGAGGACATCTCCCTTAGTTGCTTGACATGTGGTGACCCCATTGGAATTGTGTCATCCACTCACAACATGGCAGCTAGCTTCTTCAAAGTGCACAGTGTCCATAATGTCTCTCAGTAAGTCAAGTTAAAATATTATGCAATGTGATCACACACAAAGCAGGTGTGGCTGTCTTTTGCAGGTACTGAAAAAACACAAGTCTGACCTACCATCCAGGGAAGTAGACAATATGAAAGAGAGAGAACATAAGCAAAGGAACATGGGTGTGGCTATGGCATGTGACTGCCACAGGAAAATAAATGTGGTTCCCATGGAACTCCATGTTTTTCTATCTACTCTTAAGCATTTAAGGATTAAGAGATACCCATATTAGGGCTGGAGAAATGGCTCTGTGTTTAGAGGCACTTGGTGTGGAACCAAGTTGGGTTCTCTGGCATTGATATAAAAAGCAATGTTTGGTTGTATGTAAGTCTCACCCCAACTCTGTAGGGCTTAGGAACACTGGGATTTCTGTCTATCAGCTTAGCTCCAGGTTCAGTGAGACACCCTGTTTCAAAAGAATAAAGCAGAAAGTGACGGAGCAGGGCATTCTCCTTTGGCTTCCATGCATATAAAAGGCATGTAAACATATAAAAGATGTTTTGAGACCATTGTTTCAAAACCAAAATTTTAGTGTGTGGGTGTGTGGGGGTGTAAGAAGGAGCACAGAAGGAAGTAGGGGGAGGTGGGAGTGGGCGGGGGCGGGGAAGGGGTGGGAGGAGAAAGTGGGAGATAGAGAGAGAGAGAGAGAGAGAGAGAGAGAGAGAGAGAGAGAGAGAGAGAGAGAGAGAGAGATGGGAGGTATGCCCACACTTATGTTTTTCATGTTTATATGTCTATTGGACTTGTTTTTCAATACCTCAAAAGTTTTGCCTGTAAACTTTAACTAAGTCATTATTCAAAACTAGTTGACTCACAAAAATACAACATCATTTCCAAAGCAGTGAAAGTGGTATCTCAGCTCTAGGGATGTCATTGTGAGTCATGAAAATAGATGCTTAGAAAAACATATGTCTTAGTAACAGTGTGTGTGGTAATTCAATTCAATTCTTGAAGCCTTTTTCTCCTAATATCCTTTGCGTAGTACATGTGAGTAGGAACACTGTTAGCTTCAATTTTGGACAATTTGAATGGTGACTGATTTAAAAGTAATTCATGGAGGTATCACAGAGGCATTTTGACTTTTGCTTGTTTATCTTCCTTACAAAGCTTTGTTGAGCAGAGTGAGGGGAAAAAATAATAACTCTTAAGATCCCTAATATCACCATAACAAAGACAATGAATGGAGAATATGTATTTTGTTATTTCACAAAACTTTTTCTCTAACAATAACTGTGTCTCAGTTAGGGATGTTGGCAGGGCATTTTCTCTGTACGATGCCTCCTATTTCTCAATCCATTATGGACCACATCTTTGTCCACCTTAGACCCAATTATTAGAGATACTTTACTTTTTTCTTCACTTGTTTTGCTCCCTAGAGCTAGCTTGCTGTTGAGTGTTTGGATAACTATTTAGCTCAGAGCCTAAAGTTTGTGAACATGCATAACACTGCATTGTGTTCAATTGCTTCTTTAATAACACACACACACACACACACACACACACACAAGAAGTAAAGGATCCACCAACAGTGTGGCATCTTGCTAACATGATTTTTTTTATTCGATATAATTTATTTACATTTCAAATGATTTCCCCTTTTCTAGCCCCCCACTCCCCGAAAGTTCCTTAAGTCCCCTTCTCTTTCCCTGTCCTCCCACCCACCCCTTCCCACTTCCCTGTTCTGGTTTTCCCGAATAGTGTTTCACTGAGTCTCTCCAGAACCAGGGGCCAGTCCTCCTTTCTCCTTGTACCTCATTTGATGTGTGGATTATGTTTTGGGCATTCCAGTTTTCTAGGTTAATAACCACTTATTAGTGAGTGCATACCATGATTCACCTTTTGAGTCTGGGTTACCTCACTTAGTATGATGTTCTCTAGCTCCATCCATTTGCCTAAGAATTTCATGAATTCATTGTTTCTAATGGCTGAATAGTACTCCATTGTGTAGATATACCACATTTTTTGTATCCACTCTTCTGTTGAGGGATACCTGGGTTCTTTCCAGCATCTGGCAATTATAAATAGGGCTGCTATGAACATAGTAGAGTATGTTCTTATTACATGGTGGGGAGTCTTCTGGGTATATGCCCAGGAGTGGTATAGCAGGATCTTCTGGAAGTGAGGTGCCCAGTTTTCGGAGGAACCGCCAGACTGATTTCCAGAGTGGTTGTACCAATTTGCAGCCCCACCAGCAGTGGAGGAGTGTTCCTCTTTCTCCACACCCTCTCCAACACCTGCTGTCTCCTGAATTTTTAATCTTAGCCATTCTGACTGGTGTAAGATGAAATCTCAGGGTTGTTTTGATTTGCATTTCCCTAATGACTAATGAAGTTGAGCATTTTTTAGGATGCTTCTCTGCCATCCGAAGTTCTTCAGGTGTGAATTCTTTGTTTAACTCTGTACCCCATTTTTTAATAGGGTTGTTCGGTTTTCTGGAGTCTAACTTCTTGAGTTCTTTATATATATTGGATATTAGCCCTCTATCTGATGTAGGATTGGTGAAGATCTTTTCCCAATTTGTTGGTTGCCAATTTGTCCTCTTGATGGTGTCCTTTGCCTTACAGAAACTTTGTAATTTTATGAGGTCCCATTTGTCAATTCTTGCTCTTAGAGCATACGCTATTGGTGTTCTGTTCAGAAACTTTCTCCCTGTACCGATGTCCTCAAGGGACTTCCCCAGTTTCTTTTCTATTAGCTTCAGAGTGTCTGACTTTATGTGGAGGTCCTTGATCCATTTGGATTTGAGCTTAGTACAAGGAGACAAGGATGGATCAATTCGCATTCTTCTGCATGCTGCCCTCCAGTTGAACCAGCACCATTTGTTCAAAAGGCTATCTTTTTTCCATTGGATGTTTTCAGCCTCTTTGTCGAGGATCAAGTGGCCATAGGTGTGTGGGTTCATTTCTGGATCTTCAATCCTGTTCCATTGATCCTCCTGCCTGTCACTGTACCAATACCATGCAGTTTTTAACACTATTGCTCTGTAGTATTGCTTGAGGTCAGGGATACTGATTCCCCCAGATTTTCTTTTGTTGCTGAGAATAGTTTTAGCTATCCTGGGTTTTTTGTTGTTCCAGATGAATTTGATAATTGCTCTTTCTAACTCTGTGAAGAATTGAGTTGGGATTTTGATGGGTATTGCATTGAATCTGTATATTGCTTTTGGCAAAATGGCCATTTTAACTATATTGATTCTACCGATCCATGAGCATGGGAGGTTTTCCCATTTTTTGAGGTCTTCTTCCATTTCCTTCTTCAGAGTCTTGAAGTTCTTTTCATACAGATCTTTCACATGTTTGGTAAGAGTCACCCCAAGATACTTTATATTGTTTGTGGCTATTGTGAAGGGGGTCATTTCCCTAATTTCTTTCTCAGCCTGCTTATCCTTTGAGTATAGAAAGGCCACTGATTTGCTTGTGTTGATTTTATAACCTGCCACTTTGCTGAAGTTGTTTATCAGCTGTAGGAGCTCTCTAGTGGAGTTTTTTGGGTCACTTAGGTAGACTATCATGTCGTCTGCAAATAATGAAAGTTTGACTTCTTCCTTTCCAATTTGTATCCCTTTGACCTCCTTATGTTGTCGAATTGCCCGAGCTAGTACCTCAAGTACAATATTGAAAAGATAAGGAGAAAGGGGGCAGCCTTGTCTGGTCCCTGATTTCAGTGGGATTGCTTCAAGTTTCTCTCCATTTAGTTTGATGCTGGCTACCGGTTTGCTGTATATTGCTTTTACTATGTTTAGGTATGGGCCTTGAATTCCTGTTCTCTCCAAGACTTTAAGCATGAAAGGATGCTGAATTTTGTCAAATGCTTTTTCAGCATCCAATGAAATGACCATGTGGTTTTGTTCTTTGAGTTTGTTTATGTAGTGGATTGCATTGATGGATTTCCGTATATTGAACCAACCCTGCATTCCCGGGATAAAGCCTACTTGATCATGGTGGATGATTGTTTTGATGTGTTCTTGGATTCGGTTGGCAAGAATTTTATTGAGTATTTTTGCATCGATGTTCATAAGGGAAATTGGTCTGAAGTTCTCTTTCTTTGTTGGATCTTTGTGTGGCTTTGGTATCAGCGTAATTGTGGCTTTGTAGAAGGAATTGGGTAGTGTTCCTTCTGTTTCTATTTTGTGGAACAGTTTGAAGAGTATTGGTGTTAACTCTTCTTTGAAGGTCTGATAGAATTCTGCACTGAAACCATCTGGTCCTGTGCTTTTTTTGGTTGGAAGACTTTCTATGACTCCTTCTATTTCTTTAGACATTATGGGACTGTTTAGATGGTCTAGTTGGTCCTGATTTAATTTTGGTATTTGGTATCTGTCAAGGAAATTGTCCATTTCCTCCAGATTCTCCAGTTGTGTTGAGTACAGGCTCTTGTAGTAGGATCTGATGATTTTTTGGATTTCCTCAGTTTCCATTGTTATATCTCCATTTTTCATTTCTAAGTTTGTTAATTTGGATACTTTCTCTGTGCCCTTTGGTCAGTCTGGCTAAGGGTTTATCTATCTTGTTGATTTTCTCAAAGTACCAGCTCCTGGTTTTGTTGATTTTTTGTATGGTTCTCTTTGTTTCTACTTGGTTGATTTCGGCCCTGAGTTTGATGATTTCCTGCCTTCTACTCCTCCTGGGTGAAATAGCTTCTTTTTGTTCCAGGGCTTTCAGGTGTGTCATTAAGCTGGTAATGTGTGCTCTCTCCATTTTCTTTTTGGAGGCACTCAGGGCTATGAGTTTTCCTCTTAGCACTGCTTTCATTGTGTCCCATAGATTTGGGTATGTTGTGTTTTCATTTTCATTGTGTTCTAAAAAGTCTTTAATTTCTTTCTTTATTTCTTCCTTGACCAAGGTATCATTGAGTAGAATATTGTTCAGTTTCCACGTGTATGTGGGTTTTCTGTTGTTTTTGTTGCTATTGAAGATCACTTTTACTCCATAGTGATCTGATAGGAGGCATGGGATTAGTTCGATCTTCTTATATTTGTTGAGGTCTGCCTTTTGTCCAATTATATGGTCGATTTTGGAGAAGGTACCATGAGGTGCTGAGAAAAAGGTATATTCTTTTGCTTTAGGGTGAAATGTTCTATAAATATCAGTCAAATCTAATTGATCCAAAGCTTCAATTAGTTTTACTGTGTCCCTGTTTAGTTTCTGTTTTCCTGATCGGTCCATTGAGGAAAGTGGAGTGTTGAAGTCCCCCACAATTATTGTGTTAGGTGCAATGTATGCTTTGAGCTTTAGTAAGGTTTCTTTTACGAATGAGGGTGCCCTTGCATTTGGCTCATAGATGTTCAGAATTTGAAGTTCTTCTTGGTGGATTTTTCCTTTGACCAGCAAGAAATATCCTTCTGTGTCTCTTTTGATGACTTTAGGTTGAAAGTCAATTTTATCTGATATTAGAATGGCTACTCCTGCTCGTTTCCTGTGACCATTGGCTTGTAAGATTGTCTTCCAGCCTTTTACTCTGAGGTAGTTTTTATCTTTGACACTGAGGTGTGTCTCCTGTATACAGCAAATTGTAGGGTCCTGTTGCCTTATCCAGTCTGTTAGTCTATGCCTTTTTATTGGGTAATTGAGACCATTGCTAACATGATTATTCCTAGATTAATGAGGCATGACAGTTGCCACCAATGGGAATGCAAACTGTTTCCAAATTGTAAAACTAATGGCTGGGGGTGGGGTGCACAGGAGAGTTCAGTCATAGAATCCATGCTCTTGGTGTGCCAGTCAATGATGGTTTATCTGATGATTATCTTCTTGATTGGATTGAGTGATCCCTGTGAGATTACTAAGGGGATGTCTGGGTGTGGCTGTGAGGGTATGTCCAGATCAGAAGAGGATAAGTACTCTGACTTAATGAAGGATTTAACCTGTGCTGGGTTTGCCATCTCAATAGAAAATTGAGGAATGGTAGACCTGTGTGTGGAAGGTAAAGCTGGTTAGAAAACAAATACAGTCCATGGGGACTGCATCCTTGGTTCGATGACTTGCTCTGGTTCCTTCCTGTTAAGTTCTGTTCTGCTTTCTGGTTCCTATACAAGCCACTGTGATTCTCTACCTGGTATGACTGGCTGAAATTTCTGAACCCGTGAGCAAGAGAAATCTTACCTTCCTGAAATTCCTCTAGCTGTGATATTTCATCACAGGAATGACAAGTAACTAACTCATAGGACATGGGTTCGATCCCCATTGTTGAAAACTAAAAAAGGAACATACTTGAAATGTGGTTAGGTCTGCATACAGAAAAGGGCACTTGCTCACAGAATTCCAGCCATGTATAGAATGAACTGGACTCTTTGAGTTCTTTCCCACCATAAGCTGGCATGTTCATGAGGCTCTCTTCCTTTCTCTTCTCTTCTGTCTATAGTAGATGAATAATTGACATTTGGAGAACCAACTGTTCACAGTTCCAAATTCCTTATGGTACCCACCATGGATGCTCTCATTACATGTCTTACATGTTTTAATTAAACAGCAAAATCTATAATTAAATATGAGAAATTCGGGGTTTCAGGTAAAGCTAAATTAAAAGCTTAGGGAGACTTAATGAAGATGAATAGTTTCGAAGAAGCCATCAAATGAGGCATTGACAGGGGATCTACAGAAGACCAGGAAAATATTTAGATAAACTCTGCCTTGGAAATGAATCTAAAACCATCTCTAGTTTCTCATTCAATCTGAAGTAATATAAAAATAGGGACTATACATGACATGTGGATTGTCAGAATATTATACCTTTTACACTGGAAGATACTCATGGTTCTACATTTCTAGAAAAGCCTTGCTTAATCATATAAACATTAAAAGGAAAATATGTGTTCATTTATGAGTCTGAAGTTAAAATATTAGGTAATGTGATTATGATTTATATTTTAGTGGCATATGGAACCTACATACCATAAATTTCCCTTTAAAATATACAGCTTGGTTATTTCAAATACATCTATAAATTTGTAATCATTACTAGAATATTTTCACTATTCCTCAGAGAATTCCACAGTTCTTTATACTCACCATCCCCTCATATCTTCCTCCTTGATACTGACAACTGATTGATTGATTGATTGATTGATTGATTGATTGAGTGTGCCTGAATACAATTGTATATTCTGACTATCTCATGTGAATGGAACAATATGCCTTATGGCTTCATATGACTGGAATTGTTATGCAACACAGTGGCTACGATGTTTATTCCTCATGCATGCTCTGACCTAGGTTGAGAGCATCCCAGGTCTATTGGTATAAATAATAGTAACTAGAAGTCAATTCGAAAACATGTGCCATTTAGCAAAAGTAACAATAGCAGATTCTATGATGTGCCTTATGGTCTATGAGCTACAGACTTTGGGCCTTGATTATAGTAACCAAGCATGGGGTATTACTGTGGAGCAGACCTCAAGTCCAATTAGAAAGTAGTTGTTTACACCATAATAGTTGTACCATTATTGCCTTAATAAGTACATCTTTTTACAGGTTGGTATTATAGCATTCAGTGTCCAATGCTAGGTAGAGTCCTTAATATCTTTACTTCTAAGCAGCTTGCATTGCACCTACTGGTACTGGCAGCTAGTTAAGGAGGAAGGTTCCAGGATGGTTTGAGATTGATGTCCATACCTAGCAACTAAAGTGTGTAGAATCTTCAGCAATTGAAACCTACCATATAATTGTGGTGGGTAACTAAGAGACACTGCAATGTTTTATGTTGTTTTGGGGACCTCTTAGGATTGCCTCACCACTAATTCCTAGGGAGGTATTCCATATCTTGTGATTATCATTCTGCTTAAATTTCTGTTCATTACTCAAAAAGAAGAGTTAGTTTTCAATGTTATTGAAATGTCTCTTCCTCCAAATCTGCATTTCCTCATTATGCATAATGGACTTTATTCAGGGAATACATATTTGTAATTGTTACATTTCTTTAATAGAGTAACCATATTATAACTCTAATATGATATTCTTTGTATCAAATGATTTTTGTTTTAAAGTTTATGTTTTTTATATTAATATACACATTCCAGTTCTTTTAATATTGTTTTCATGGTATGAATAGACTTTCTATCCTTTATTTTTGTCTCAAATACAAAAACATGTCTTTCATCAGCATTGTGGTTGGCATGTATTTTTAGAATCCATTGTGTCTATTTCTGGCTTTAACTGTAGTTCTTATTCCACTTGAATTTAACATATTTACTAACACAGGTGAAGTCATACCTTAGCTGTTCCTAATTTATGCAATATATGTCTAAATTTTTCTTGATTTGTTAATGTCTTCTATTGTGCTAAGTAGAAAATATCCATTTTTATTTTTAAAAGTTTATTTAACAGCACACAATTTTTGTTATATAAATTTGTCAAATAACCCCCCTTTCAAATGATTGCTGTGGCTATACAAATAATATATATATGTACATATATATATATATGTGTGTGTGTACAAATACATACATATATATGTGTGTACATATATATACATATATGTGTGCATGTGTATGTGTATGATTTATATGATATATATCACAATCAACGTATTTCAAAATATAGGTCAGGCAGCTGTATTTTAAGTTACATTTAAGTAAAATTAACTGAGAAAAATACATTCACTTACATTTTCTTTTTCCTTAGAGTTTTCTTCTGCTTTCATTTCTTCATTTGAGCTCAAATCATTGTCTAGTCTTCCCTCATTGCCTCATATCTTTCCATTTGATCACAATGGACTCTGTAGTGCTTCTTGTAGAATTGATCTGCTCAAGACTTTTACAACATGTTCTTGTTCATTTGCAGTAGGTCACACAGACTTTAAGCTCCATTGTCCCCCTCCCTAGTATTTTCCTTGTTCTTCAGCTATAGGAGAACAAAGGTGTCCGTCCTGTATGGTTTCTGGTTTCCCAGTGTGGGTTTCCATCCTTCTGTCCTCTGTTTAATGCTTAGTACTGGGCCCAATCTTTAAACGATTGCTTAAGAATTTGTGACTATTGTTATCGGACTATATTATTTCTAGCACCTCTGAGGAGCTAGGAATATAAACCTAGAGTTAAAATCCTTATCTTCCAAACTTCTGGACATGTTTTCAGTTTAAGCTGGATTATAAAGCCATTTCAAAGAAAATATATAAAAGATGGAATGTTCTCTATGACTGCACAAAAATTTTGATTCTGCTTTCACATGCCTTGGAGCCATAAGTCTGAAAGAATTCTAATAAGCAGTGGTATTTTTATGCACCAGATGGGAAGAGGCCATAAAACTTAGAATGGAGGAAGGTCACGTAATGAGCAAAAGTTGTTATTTTTGACATAGGAGCTAAATGCTTCCAAAGTGCTGAAGGAATAAACTGTGGTGAGGTGAATACGCTTAATAAAGAATACCTCATTGAAGCAGAATTCCAGTTCTGAAGCAATTTTTAAGTAGGGCCTGGAGGAATGAGTAGGAGGCAATGGAGCAGATACAGGGAACAGAATTTCAGGCCCAGAAAGAAACAGGAGGAGAAGGAGCTGAAGCGTGAAATAACTTCTCATAATTGAGGGAAAGAAAGGAAGCTCCTCCCCCATGACAATTAATTTGACCCAAGATCCACCAAGTACAACTTGAATTGCAGTAATAACATTGTTTCTTCACAGGTTACAGCTGAGATTTTTCCATGCATGAATTTATTATTAAATGAGAGAAAACAAAATAAGACAAAACACATGTGTATGTGAACAAATTCTTAATGCAGCAGGTTTTGGTCATGCTTTCCTGCTTGGTGTTGAAGTTTCACCAGGCCTTATGGCTCTGTCTGACTCTGTCTCTGTCTCTGTCTCTCTCTCTCTGTCTCTCTCTCTCTCTCTTTCTTTCTGTGTGTGTGTATGTGTGTGTGTGTGTGTGTGTTCATTGTACATGTAGTTGAGTTTGAAGCAATACACCGATAGACTGTGATTATAGTAAAAATATAGTAAAATTCTATCACCCAAAAATGTTCTTTTATGCCCTTTATAAGTCACCCTTGCAATTTACCAAGTATTGATTTTTTTATTTTTTTATTTTTTATTTTTTTGTTTCATTTTCTTTATTCGATATATTTTTTATTTACATTTCGAATGATTTCCCCTTTTCAGACCCCCCAATCTCCGAAAGTCACATAAGCCCCCTTCCCTCTCCCTGTTCTCCCATCCACCCCTTCCCACTTCCCTGTTCTGGTTTTGACCTATACTGCTACACTGAGTCTTTCCAGAACCAGGGGCCACTCCTCCATTCTTCTTGTACCTCATTTGATGTGTGGATTATGTTTTAGGTATTCCAGTTTTCCAGGCTAATATCCACTTATTAGTGAGTGCATACCATGATTGATCTTTTGAGACTGGGTTACCTCACTTAGTATGATGTTCTCCAGCTCCATCCATTTGTCTAAGAATTTCATGAATTCATTGTCACTATCTATTAGTTTATCTAATTCTGTGTTTTCATATGAATAGAGCCACAAGATAGGGAGTTTTTGTGTCTGGCATTTCTTGTTCAATGTATTATATCTGAGATTATTCCAAAGTATCATTTATTTTTTATCAATAATTCACTTATTTTTATTGGTAAGTAGTGTTCCTTTTAAAAAAGAATCTCCTGCACATGTTCTAGGAGATTCCTTTGAAAAAGAATCTCCTGCACATGTTGTAGGAGATTCCTTTGAAAAAGAATCTCCTGCACATGTTGCAGGAGTTGCTTCTCTCCTTCTACCATGTGGCCTGGGGACAAAACTCAGATTCTCAGGTTTGGAGGCAGGTGTCTTTATCTCCTGAGCCATTTCACCAGCTTCTAAGTAGAGTTCTACTGCATTAATATATTGGCTTGTTTATGCATTTGCTGATTGATGAATATTGAAGTGTTTTCATTTTGATTTATTGGAGGAAAAGCTTCTGTGAACAATTGTGTGGAAATATTTACATAGATAAGTGTTTTAATTTTTCCACAATAATTTCCTAGAGTAAACCACCATGACATAAAATCACATATATAGTCAACATATGCAGAGGGAACTGCCAAAGTTCTTTCCACACAGGTTACCTAACTTCACATCCTCATGAGAAATGCATAGGATTTCCAGTTGCTCAACACAATGATGAACACTTAATATTAGAATACCTATATTTCAGCAATCTGGGAGAAAGTTTAGCACATTAATATGTATTTTGCTGATGATTAAAACATTCCTCATTTTTCTTGAGTTTATTAGCATTCATAAATCTTGTTTTGTGAATTACTTATTCAAATATTTTACACACTGTGAAAGTGGGTTGCTTGCCTAGTTATTGAATTGTAGTTCTCAGGATTACTAATTTATTCTTGATCCAAGTCCAATTATAAAATTTTTACTGTTTCACTGAAGATGAGATTTTAAAATTTTGATGAGTTATTCACATCTGAAAGATCAGATTCCTATCTGCTATCTATTTGCTGTGGATCAATATAGAAATCACTCTGTTAGTGAGGATATTGTAATAGCTTAAGTATATCAATTTTCCTTTAATTTGGGCAGTAAGAAATGAAGTAAAGAACAAATTATATTTTTAATTTTAAAAATATTGAGAATTTTATACAAATTCATCATATCTTCTTCATTATTTGTAAACACACACACACACACACACACACACACACACACACACATACACCTCCTGAGTCTATTTAGCATTGTTTGCTTGAATATGTGTTTAGGACTGGCCACTGGGATGGGATTGAATAACCTTTCAGAGGGCTCATTGTTAGAGATGATTTATTTAGCTACATACTTTTTCCAATTAAATTTGTTGAGGAAAAATTTCTTCATAACTTTACTAAAACTCAGTTCCCATTGTCATATGACACTGCTTCCAGAAAGCATTTTCTTCTTTGTGTTTTCATTTTTACTTTCCTACCAATCCCATACCATTTTGATTAATATGGCCTTATAAGTCTTCAGATTAGGTTGTTCAAATTAGGTGATTCCCCCAGCTTCATTCTTCCTCTTCAGTATTTGCCTGTTCCAGGGCTTTCAAATGCTCAAAGATATTTTGGCATTAGATCATCAGTAGTTCTCAACATGTCTGTAGGCTCTTTGCATGGGATTGTCTTCAATATGAAGAAATGCTTAAGGAGACATGAGGCCTTAATGAATACAGAGCTTTCAGATTTGCAAAGACATTGTGTCTTTCCGTGGTTAATGTTTTTTGGGGATTTCTACCCCCATATCTTAGATCATTTAGTTTCCAAATAAGATACAAAACCTTTATATTTATTATATTATTTTTCCTAAAATTCCATCAAATTGGATTATTATTTACACAAAGTACATGGGTCTGCTTATATAATCTTGGCTAGTGATGCTGGCTTTATAAAATGTATTTATATTTGAAATATAAAAATACCCAACAACATGGTAAAAGATAGAACAAACAATGTTTAATGTGAAAGCACATTCAACATGAAAAACACTTGATATGAGGAGTAAAAGATGCAAAAGTACTGTAGTGCTATAGGAAAACAGGTTTCTCTGCCTAGAGGAACTAAAGATTTAATAGTGCAAATAGAAGAGACAGATGTATAAATATGGTTTAAAAGACATTCAGCAAAACGTGTCTAACTGCTAAGTATAAACAATGGTGAAAACATCAATATGATTTTTGTAGGGTGAATTAATCTGAGAGATATTTCTGAAGAAAACTCTGAAAACGGAGCCTGGAACTCATAAGCTATGTGCTATTTCTCTTCCTTGCAATGTTTCCTCCACTTGAAAGATGAAAATGTCTTACCTGTCTCAGGTTTGTGATAGCCAGTGATTTATTATTGTATGGGCGGTCATATTTAGTCTGATTTGCTTTCTAATGACGAGACCCATAACTTATTTTTGCCAAGATTCTTATTATGCATGGAAAATTTAAATTCTAACATGTAAAGGGTGAAAAATTAATCTGATTATGTGTAAAGATATGCTGGAAAAAGCACCTTGAAAACAGACAATGCAAAACCATTAGTTACTGATCTGCTTCGTATTTCCTTAGGTTTTGTATTTTTGGTTTGATCTTCCATATCAACTGATGGCGAAATAATAAGCTCTTACAGAACAGATTTTGTTAGTAAAACATAACCAAACAGGTGTCATAATTATTTATACTAGTGTCCTTTCTGTTGTGTGGTAAAACATATGAACAAAACAACTGAATGAAAAAAAAAAAACTGAGAGTGATCTGCCCTCAGTTCCAGGTTACAGTCAGTTGCTGCAGAGAAGTCAAGGCAGGAACTTGAAGCAATCAGTCACACTCAAGGTCAAGAGCAGAGACGAATAAAGACATGCATGAATGAGCTCAGCTAGCCTTCTCTACTTTTGTCCAGTTCAGGATCACAAACAAGGCAATGGTGCTGTCCACCTTCAGTCTAGGGCTTCTCATCCATTAAGGGAATCAGAACCATGTCCCACCAACAAACTTGGAGATCAACCAAGTCTAGACAACCCATCATTGAGAGTCTCTTCCCATGTGATTCTAGGTTCGGTCGAGTTGATATTTAAAAGTACCACCACACCATCAATTTAACCTTAACTCTTATTCCTATCCGCCAGTTTCTCAAGAGTCCCATTGTATGGGACTGTGTATATTTGTGTATAGGTATACATATTCATGGGTTGGAGATAGACTCTCATCTTGTTTATAAACTAATATAACAGTGCCTTTAAATTCAGCCGCTTTCCTTAAAACACAACTCCCTACATAACAATATATCTTGGGTTTGTCTCTTCCTCTACTAAACTTTTTCCTTCAACTAGGAAACTTTTCATTGATTTTTCTAACCACAAATGGATCCATAGATTTGATTTTTGAAACCCCAAGTTCCACGATGTATCTAACTTTAATGCATATGTCTTCAAGACAAATGGATGCATGTTTTGCTGATTCTTTGTGTCTAACAAAATTGATTTATGCTTCTACACTATCATGTAAATATTATTATGGCTAAAAAAAACCCTGAAGTTTACAAGTCAGGAATTTTATCTAATATGTTGCTTAATTCCAGAGGTATTAAGTAGTAACAGCTTTATTTGAATCTTTGTGAGTAGAATGTGACAGAAAAATGGACAGCAATAGATAATTCCTTCTCTATGGAATTGTACTGTCATAGAGATCTACATATTTGTATGTACAACACATACTTCATATATTCAAAGAAGGAATTGTTTTTCCTTTATAAGAACCAATTTTACTCCATGTGAATGATATTTTCTTACTGAGACCATATAATTTGCACTGTTGTGATTAAAGATCTCATTCAGAAGAGAATGCATGTTCTCTCTCTGGCTTCAGCTGCTGATGTGACACAGTCCAGAGCTGCTTGAGAGCATCTTAACTGGGAATTTGCTTTAATCAGATTGACCTGTGGGCATGTCTTAATTTTCTTCACTGCTAATAGATGTAGGAAGGCCCCTTCCGCTGTGGGTGGCACTATCCTTAGGCAGGTATCCCTTATCTTTTTTAAAAAAAGCTGAGCAAGTGAGGGGAGAAAACATGTAGACAGTATTCCTCCATAGTCTCTGTTGTAAGCTCATGCCTTGAGTTTCTCCCCTGACTTTTTCAATACCATCATTGAAAAAAAATGATGCTTTTTCATTGTTATTGAATAATGAAATCACTGTTATTGGAAAGTATAAATCAAATAAAGTCTTCCCCCTCTAAGTTGTTTTTGGTCCCAGTGTTTTATCTCAGTAATAGAAAGCTTCAAAATTCTCACATGACAGGAGAAAATGTATAAAAAGAGATATCAAATAAAAAATTTAAAAAAGAAATATGTTTTTCAGTGGTATTAATATTAACACAAGTAAAACATAAATACCTCTGAAGACTTGTTTTCACTTTGGGTTTGTCTAAATCAGCCCTTCTTCCCTAATATGTTCTGTTTCCTGTGATAACTTATGACATCTGTATCACTACATACATGCATGATTTAACCAAAGGACGCAATTATGTTTTTAGAGGGGAGACACATTTTCAAAGATAAATTTTGGCTCTCCCATTTCATTGATGTGTAGGAAAGCAACTATTAGAGTCTGTTACTTTAGGAGAGCCTGCAGGAAAGACTTTTTTTGTCATAGAGAGCTTGGCTTGTGAAGATTTCCCTCCACCATGCTGGTCTTCTTCTACATAGTAAGTGATTCCTGATACTTGGTATGTGTCATCAATGTTATTATATTAAACTTTTTCCTTATAAGAGTCTGTAATTCTGGTACAGACCAAGCAGAGAAACACTATGTGACCTGACACAAATTAATACTCAGTGCACTGATATTCTGGAGAGCCTTCCTGGCAGCGAGCATGTCTCACATGTCATCCCACGGCTCAGAGCTGGAGGAAGCCACTTGAGTTGGAGCATTTGAAAGCTTGGGCTTGGTTTAAAATGCTTTCCTTTTATAAATCTCTCCCCTGTGATCTTCTACTTTATTGATTATCCTTTGTATTTGTTCCATGTGAGAAATTGTAGCCATCAGCCCCCTGAATTCCTCTACTGATGACTGAAGCAGGAACTGAGCAGGTCTTGAAGACCCTTAGCATCATTGATCATTTCAGGTAACAGCTGGAATATTGTCATGGAGTGAGTCAGGTTCCCTCAAAATTTGGTCCCATGTTCTGTGACCATTTTTTTTTCTGGGGGAGACATAACACATGTCTAATCATCCCAACTAGGTAGTCCACAGCGGATCAAAGCACGGGTACCATCAAAGTCAAACTTGGTGAACCAATGAGCTTTACTAGGATTATTTACAGTAATATGGGTGAGAAGTTATTTACAGGAACAAAAATTACTCAAAGACAGTTGTATCACCAATCACCAAAGCCCACCTCTACATTGCATGACAGTTCAAAACCACTAGGGACCTGGAGCACACTGTATAGCTTGCAAGCAGATCCACAGATTAGAGAGTGTCCGTTCTGAGTGACTCAGTTAATCTAAAGCTCTGCTTGTCAGCTTGGTCCCATGTTCTGTGACCATTTTTTTCCTTTTCTTCCAGGCCTATTTCTTCCTGGTCTGGTCTTTTGCAGCTTGGCTTGTTTACACTATGAGAGTAGGACTATTTGATTCGGTCAATTTCAGGAACTTTCTGAAACTATATTGAGCAGTGGTTTATCTTCTGTCTTAAGGAACGTCCCTGTAGGATGGAATGTTCTGACCTCTGAGAAAGTTGTTACACAACTTTCTACTCCTTCCTTCTTTTACATCCTTTCTGCCTCTTCTTCTACAGAGATCCCCAGGCCTTGGAAAACATCACCTTACTGAAACAGGAGCAGAAATGATTGAATGCCAGATGTATCACCAAAGCCCACCCCCCTTATGATTATCCACTCATGGGTAAGAGTTAGACCACCACGTCAAAACAATGGTCACTTATTTTGAACAACTTTGACAGTGGTTATGAGTTAGGGCTGATGACAAGGTAATCTATGGGTGTAAACCATTTAGAAGGCTTTACCTATTTAATGAAACAACAGAAACTGCTTCTCCGTTGGGACCTATGACATCCACAGCCACAAGATTTTTGTCTTGCCTTACAGTACCAGATGTAAACTGCCCCTTGCAGGACTGGTCTTAAATTTATTTGGAAGGTTGTTAGTTCTATACACTATCATGGGTTAGTGGAGCCACTATCACACAAACAGGCATACCCTTCCTGGCATGTTGATGTTTTAGCACACAAGGTTCATAGCGAAGCACATATGTTGCTGACAGTTGCTGACCAGCAGCTGGTATCACCCACTCTGGCACTGTAAAAACCATCCAGCAGGGTGGAGCTTCTAGTGTAGTCTAAGCTTAACTTGTCCTTGTCCAGAAGTCACATCACACATGCAACGTCTTCAGCAATAGGGTCTAACTGTCTAGTTTGTCATACAAACACAAGCAGTAGCAATAGCCTTTATGTTTTGTAGGGACTTGGTGGCTTCTCTAGCCAACATCTCATAGAGGGGTAGCCCAGCCCTGGCATTGATATTTTTATTCAATAACCTTACATCTTCTGGAAGTGTTCTTTTCCACCCATGTAGGATACCTTTAGGATTCTTTCCTCTTTCTTTTCAATAACCCAGCCCCAGTAGAATTGGTAGGTCGGTGGATGTACCATTGAACTTAGATGTCTCCCCAGTGGCTTTCCAAATCTGAAAAAATACACAAAGGTTAACATTATGTCTTCTATATAGCAAAACCTTTTCCAGAGGATGAGCAGGACAGGGCAACATCCTGAAGCACCCTCCCATAGTATTGTGGTCACAAAGATGGTGAAGCATTCTGTAAGTCTGTTGTTACCTATCCTGAGCAAGTGTCAGGTGATCTCAGATGTTCACAACTAAGAAGACACTAAAGCCAAACATAGCCAAGGTATAATATCCCATGGGAGGATTCTATCCATTGGCATCAATTGCTTTCTCCACGGATTATGGTTGTACACTCAGTGTGGATAGGAGGTGCTAACTTAACTGTCCTCTGCATTCCTTGGTCATTCTCTCTGAGCCATTGTTTCTATAACCTGGTTGTCTTCCACAGAGCTTTCTTACATTTCCCCCCATCTGGCAAACTCAGTGGGCATGACTTAATTTGTTTAGACCTCCTCAGGGCCAAAGGTGAACTGGGCCCTTCTCCCCAATTTTGACCCTGGGAATTCCATGGGTCCTGGTGGCCCTGGGGTGGCACTGTGAACGAAGCTGTAACTCTTGTCTTTCCATCCTGGCTGTTGAGGGAGTTCCCGGTCCAGCAAACCATGTCCACCCCCTAGCATAACCTTTTGCTGGAGGGAAATGTACCCTCCGTGGTATGGAGATGTAGGTACCCACCCGTGGGATAAGCTTGGTCATCTTCACCTGTATCATGAAAAAATTCAAGGGTGTCTTCTATGACCCACTCCTCCAGCTTTAAAACCTTCCAGAAGCCCCTCAGCATACAGATTAACGTCTTTCATATCTTCCTTAGGATCTCTAGTTTGACACAAACCCAGCTATGTTTATTTTTGAGTAATCCAGAAAGGCCTCTATCTCTCTCCTTGACCGATTTCTTATCTTCTCCAGGTTCCCCTCTCTTACTTTATGGACAATCTTTCCATGCTGGTCTAGGTCACTTCATTCCAACAAAGCCTTTTCTACTTTACAAAGATCTCTCTCCATCAAAGCTCTCAGCAAAATTCCCGATGCTCCATTACAACCCTGAGGTCCCTGCTGGGTCAGCGTTGTCTTTAACTCCCTTTTAGCACAGTTCTATCTGGACCAGTGGACTGAGATTCAAACACAGCCTTCCTTATTCCTTCTCTCAATGTCATCTCCCCCTCCTCTGTGGTCCTCTAGTTTCTGATATCCATGAGGATCTCAGACTGATATAACCAAGTGTTCCTAACACCTCCGATAAGCCAGTCAACCAGGGACTGCCCTCCATAGCACTGTCTCAGGCCATTCAGCCTTTGTCTTAAGGAGATTTCCTTACTTAGTTTTTTTGTCTCCACAGCAGTCAGTAAGATGCCATCTGCTTCCATGTTCCACAGCCTCACGAGGCAGACTTGGACAGGTTCTTTCACTGCTTCCTTAAAAGTCTTTCCTAATTCCTAATTTCCCAAGTCAGTCCAATATTGCTGAATATTTCTTGACAGAGAAAAAAATGAAAATGGTTCTGCCATAGGTCAAGGAAAATCTGGAGCTGAAATTCAACCTCAAAGCATCACTTTTATTGTCACTGTGAACAGATACCAGATGCAAGCAAAGACTAACTTGGGATCAAGGTTTCTGCAGTGTCAGTCAGCGGTGGTGTGGAGGGACTGATGGACCAGGTCAATCCATATCATAGCGTACAGAAAACAGATTATGGAAGGGTCCAAGGCAAGGTATAACCTCTTTGCCCCAGTGATCTACTTCCCAGGCAAGCTCGCATATGCCTTTGTATACAGGGCCCTTCAAGGAAATACTCCATTCAATCATGAACCGATGGTCTCTGAAATCACATTTTCAGGCAAGCCCAGAGATCAGCTGTACTACCATAGACTCCACAGAGAAATGACAGTCCTCTAAACAATTTGACTTTGAACTTCAAGCTTCCAGAATTGTGAGCCAATCTATGCCTCCAGCTTTAAGCCACTGGTTTGTGATTTGACAACTAAGATGACTGTCATTTTAGGTTTTTCTTATTTTAGAAGAAAGAAGAAACATATTACATTAAATGTTTTAAATATGTTAAGCATGCAGGGAGACTATTTGTGTTTAGTTTGGTCCATGTGTGTGTTGTTTTTATGTGTGAAGATGCACTCATGTGTTCATGTGCATATGGAGGCTAGAGGGATAGAGGCCAGCCTCAGGGGTCATTTCTCTGGTGGTGAAGTTCTCCTGTGTTTGGTGTTGGTGAGGCTGGGTCTCTTACTGGCCTGGATGAAGTCGTCTAGGCAAGGTGCCCAGTGCATACCAAGCACCCACCTGCCTCTGTTTCCTCCAACAATGGAAATCCAAGTACTTGTCACCATGTCTGGACACTGGACTCAGCTTCTCACACTTGTAAGGCGGGCACTTTACTAATGGAGCTATTGTCTTGGCCATCTGTATAATTTTTTCTGGTCAAACTTACTATTACATATGTGTGTGAATGTAGTTGGATGCCCATACCAACACGCCTTTGGAAGATCAGAGGACAACTTTGTACAAAGTTGGTTTTGTCCTCCTTCCAACTCTGAAGGGTTCTGGGGATAAAGTCAGGTTGATAGGCCTTGGGAACAAGTGTTTCTCTCTCTCTCTCTCTCTCTCTCTCTCTCTCTCTCTCTCTCTTTCTCTCTCTCTCTCTCTTTCTCTCATTGTGTGTGTGTTTGTGTGTGTGTGCACATATGTGTGTGCCAGAGGCTAGAGGACAGCCTTAGGTTCCCCTAGAACAAACTTAGAGAAGAATTTCAATAGAACTTTACTGGTGTTTCTAAAGTGAAACTTGGGAAAGTAGGTTTTTGCTAAACATTTTTGAGATAAAATAAATTCACACAAATGCAGGAAAGTGTTTAAGGGACTGCTTTCTCAGTTGAAACCATAAAGACGAGTCAATTGAAATTTTGTTTTAATTTCCCATTTTGGTTTGACATTGAAAGCACTCCCATGTGTAACATTACCATGTTTTCCACGGCATTCTGTGTCAGAGAAGGTAACAACAAAGGTATTTTTATTTGTATGGAATCACTTCTAACACAGTTTCGTGATTAGGTATCTATTAAAGTTCATTTTTTCCCCTTGTGGCTTGAATATCTTTCAAATCTATTTCATGTTTTTATTTTGTAAACTAGTTGTGTCAACAGTCCTAATTATCAATCCCAATGTGAGTGGTGTGTATTGATTTTAAAAAGATATGAGCCTATCGTTACTTAGCTTGTGAGGGGCTGAGTATATGTCTGTCATCCCATCCTTGATCCTTCTTTCTGTTGCCTAGTTTTGCTTGGTCACTGCTGACATTTGGTCTGTAGCCCAAACTCAGTTCCTTCTATCTGGCTTTTAAATATTATGAATAGCATCCTGGATGGAACATCTGTTCTTTTCTCTTTTTCCTTTCCGGGAATAGTTTAGACTCCCGAAAGGATGATTTGCAACTTTACTCACCGTGGAAGAAAGCCACAGCCTGCAGGCCCATCCCATGTCCTCATCCCTCCTAGAAGCAGCCTATCAGATGAGATGCCCCCAAAGAAAGATTCCTCTTTCTTTGTTAAGGGGGACATTTTGCTTCTACAGAATAAGGAGCCAATAAGTAGAAAATGTTAGCATGGAGAAGTGGCCATACTTTTGGTCTATTGGCTAGTATCTATTTATTTCTCTCAAGCATTGCTTTGGTCTATATCACTATCTTCTACAACTTGGGCTACCTAAAAACCATAAACTACAGGATTATTTATAACTAACTAATCAATACTAATTAGGAGATATCAGTGCAGACTTGACAAGAAATTTAAGTTCTCTGCAATCACACTAGGAAAAGGTGAAGTAAACACATTAATTTTTCAATTAAATTTGTTTTTAGACAATTCTGCATGTTACACATGCAATATGAACCACTCTAGTCCCCACCTGCATTCTATCCCTATCTAACCACAATCCGCCCCACAAATCTCTCTCCCTCAAGTTAATAGCTGTTTGCTTTGGTTTTTTAACCTGCTGTGATTAACTAGGGTCACTTGTATGATCATGGCTTTAGAGCCATTTCTTGGAGCATGGTAATGGTTCCCACCTCCTAGACTCTATCAATAGCCAATCGTTCAGAGGTAAAGGGTCACTTGAGCCCCTCTCCTTTCCTTAACTAGTTTTTAATAGTGTCAATGTCATGTCAGTTCAGTGCACATAACTACAGTTGCTATGAGTTCGTGATTGCAATGGTCATATCTTGTAGAGAGAGTGCCATTTCACAGCTCTGTCTTCCAATTCTTAAATACCTCCTGCCCCATTTTCTGCAGTATTCCTGGAGCTCCCCCGAGGAAATGGTTTGGACATCTTATTCGATCTGGGCCCACAGCCCTTACTTAATGCTTGCATTAATTTCAGTGCTCTATTTTACCTACTAAGAAGATTTAAGATAATAGTAATTCAAACTGTAATCAATATAATGCTATTGGAAAGAACACTTACACCTTTACACTTAGATAATTCTGCATATTACACATACAAAAGTTTTGGTACTGCCCTCCGAATCCCATAAATATCTTACATGTTTGACCCATCATTTCTGTTACTCAAATTCCAGAAACTTTGTGGGCTGTTATGTAACACATGCCTTGTTAGATAGCTCCTGTCTAGCTCATTGGTATATATGCACCCACGCCTATACTACATATGATTTTATTATTATTTAAATATCTCGAGTAAGGGCAGACACTTCCAGAGTTGCTGGCAAGCCCACTTTTCCTGTTTTTGAAACACAGGCACTGTGCTCTCAGGCTGTCTGCGGATTGATCACCAGCATGAGCAGGCTCCTGAAAGACAGCGCCCTCTAGCGTCTCTGCTTGGATTAGCGAGTCATTTTCAGGCTGCTGAAAATGCACTTTAAGCATTTCTTCTACAAAAGAAGGGAGGGAGGTAAACATGCAGGAAGGTAACAGCTGCCTTCTAACAGCTTTAGGATTCCTAGTTGTAGAGATGGAGTCGTGAATAACCAGCCTTTGATATGGGCTGGAGAGAAATCAGAGGTTCACACAATGGAGTTTATAGCACCTTGATCCTTAGAGTGCGGCTGAGTACTTTTCATTGGCTTCAAATGCAATCAAGAAATCTGGGCATGAATGCTGTGAAATTTGGTACCCAGTGATTTTTTAGATTTTATTTTCTATTTTTAACTGGCTATGGAGAAATCATACCTCCATGTGCACACAACAGGTACAATGCAGACTGATTCTTAAGTATACAGTTTCTATTTATCCAGGAGCTTCATGGTGAGGCTTCCTGGATTTGAATGATATCAGGAAGTCATGGTGGTTGGTGCTGATTTCAAGATTGTCTGGTTTTTCCCGAGATAGGCACAATTTCTGCAAATGCCCAGCAATAAACTCTCAATTATGTTTCCAAAGAACTGTGTTAGGCAGCTGCCTCCAACCACTTTCAAGTCCAAAATCTCTGCCTTCTCTACCAAGCAGCAGTATTGATTTCTGCCAAAGGCTCTGGTCTGCGTGTGTTCCAGCCGCTGACACCTTCGCAAGCATTGTGCATTCGGGTCATAGGCTCGGGAGGTGTTGTCTGATTGACAGCCCTTTATAAATCTTTTATTTGCTTGTTTCTGTCAGGGCACAATTCAATCTCAGAATTCTTTCTGGTGACTTTTGCAAACAGGACTAACAATATCCCCGAAAGGGAGATGTGATTTTTTTTTTTTTTTTGCCATAATTCAAACAGCTTCTCCAGTCTCTGGGCTGAGTGTCAGAGCCAAGATCTGATTATAAATTATTTTGTTACAGTGCGAGGAAGAAAAAGACTTGTAGTCTTGGCATTGGTTTTTTGCTAAGTTGTACAGGCTGAGGGAGAGCATGAGTGTGAGTGGGGCTTGCTGTAGTGACAGGTGGATGACCAGTGTCTACATCTTCCCAGACTTTTCCTCTTGACGCAATTGCAAGACCGTGGCTATCATCTACTTGTTCATACTGGATTTTAAGATGACCAGGTGCATCCAAATACAAAGATGACTGACTTACATTGGTTAATTTAATGCCTTTCACAAGTTATGCTATAGGGACCTGGAGACACTCCACATGAGCACAAACCGTTCTTGACTGGCAGAAAGGAAACCCAAACTGAGTCTATTCAGATTTCTATTCTCTTTTACTTGCTGCTATTTGGCGCAGTTTTTTTTTTCTAAACCTCTCTATGGCACATTTTAAGTTATGGGTGGATCGACTGCATGAACTGTAAATGGATTGCTATCAGCACCAAAAAGTTGCCTGCTTTGCCTTTTGGCTTAGCAAGTGCTATTGGAAAGAAATGGCTGGATCTCTTTTCTTTATGAGATTGAAGAGTATTCAGTTATGCACATGCACCACACTGGAAACTTCATTCACACACTGTTGGATGCAAGTTGGTTCTCATTCTTGGTTATTGTGACACACACTGCAATGACCCCGGGGTGCAGATGGCTCTGCCACCCTGAGATCATTTCCATCAACTATAGAGCCGAATGTAGAATTGTTGGGTCATAGAGTAGTTCTATTTTTAATTTCTCAACATAATACTGCCTTCCTTAATAGCCACAGTAATTAGTAGTTCAATACATCAAATACCACATTATATGCAATAAGTATATATAAATAATTCATCACATGTCGATTTATAAAAACATTTAGTGGGGATCAATATTTTACATCAATCAGTACAGCTAATTAGAATACTAATACTCTCTCATACCTATGGCAATTTTATTTTGTATGTTCTTCCATGTAGTCTTGGGGAATTGTAAAGACTGTCATGTGTGTGGCATTTAGTTGAAACCTAGTGAGGCTTGTGGCAGCAGTTGACTGTGGAATATGGACATTCAAACATATGGGCGCATGATCTTCCATCCACCCTAATTATGCTTGCAGGAAAAGTATATAAAACTAGAGGTTACTCTCTCAGGGCACAGATCAGAGCTAGCCGTAGTCTGTTCTGTGTATTATGATATTCCAGTATCTTCCTAGTTTCACCCTCAGATTTCCTGGGAGTATTTCCCTGTTTTCCACGTGGATCATGGAAGACTACATACCAACAGCTACTAAATCCAAAGGTTGAAGTATTGTTTCTTGGGCACATTTTAGTGGCCAGGATTCTTGCATTGAGTGCTGAGTGAGCAAATCCCACACTGATTTGACAATGAGATGATTACTTTCAAACCCAGAACTTGTTTGGACTCAGCTTCCTTGCATATAATGTTATATACCCTGTCTGATCTCTTATCATTGGAATTGTGCTTATCTGTGATAAATCATATACAGTTAATTTGAAAAGACATTTTAGGACATGGGGGATCATAGCCAAACATTTAGGTGTTATCTTTCCAGTTGCACCATTATATCACATAAATGTTATTAGTGACTCTGTGTGTGTGTGTGTGTGTGTGTGTGTGTGTGTGTGTGTGACTGTATGCCAAATAAATTTCATTTAGTGCTATTGGGGGGGGGAACTATCTTACTCAAATTATTATTTAACCAATCCATAGTCTTACTTAGATTTTTAGAAAGATTGCCCCAACTTAGCTGGCACCAGGTTTTGTCTAATTACCAACAGAGAGTAAATAGGACCATCTATATGTACAGCATCTGGGAGGCCAACCCATAGCATCCTTTCCCACACAACATATATGGTTTCAGATTCTGACAAGGGCATCAGACAAATTAGTCAGGAAGACTGCCAACTTCTAGAATTGTGGTAGGTACCTACCTTTGTTCTGGCTATATGTATAACTTGCATGTATCAGCCCAGCCCTCGATTTAATATAAATGATCTAAATTAACTGGGATATGATGCCAAGATTGGGGTCATTTCCAGATCAGTAATCGGTACACAGCAAAAACCCTTTTGGACCCTCATTTATCTTTCAGTTAGTATATTGGATCAGTCGATATTTGCAAAGAATTCTGGTCAGGGTCAAACGTCTTCAGGGATCCCTGAGGAGGGAGGAATAAATTACAGGGCCACAGTTACCCTTTCATATAATATCTAAAAGGCCATTATGTGCAAAGATTCTCTCTGAAATCTAATTCTTGCCCTAGCCAAGTCAATTTAGGAAAAGTGGACGAGTAGCAGCCAGCTCTGTAATGCTGCCCAAACAGATAAAAGCTTGTGGTTTTGTGTCTGGCCAAGACTGTGTTTGCTGCCTCTATGGAAACAGATGTTCTCCTGTGTGAAACAGCCACTTGCCCACTGACCAAGCTTGCACAAGCTGATAATGGACATGTATATCTATAATGTTGGGGGGGGGGGGTGATTGTCGCAGTGATTCTTCAGCAAGCAGTGTTTAAGATGGTCTCTGATGATCTTTGTACCACACACAAGCCACTTGTCAACACAGGCTGGCATAGTCATTTGCATCAAAATAAGAAAATATGGTGGAGACGAAAATTGGTTGTCTGCTCTGTAATTACTTGACACAGAACACTAACTTCCATATTAGTAACTGATTCTTTCCCAGCTGGCTATGGACAAACAAGTTGTGTTGCTGTAGAGGTCTCCACCACAAAGAACAGAGGACCATATTTAACAGCTCTCTAGTAACTTGAGGTTCTTAACTCAGCATCTGAAAGGGAATGAGATGCAAAAGGTGACAAAATGAATGAGCTCAAAAGCCTTTGTCTAGGTTAGACATCATGGGGGGAATCACAGTATCCGATGACAAGTTGATTATAGCCATGTTGGAAGCCCTTGGGGAGAGAGTCCAATTAAGATGAATCCAGATTCCTAACTTGTAAAAACTATAACCTAACAAATGAGTGTGTTTCTTTAGTCATCAAAAGAGTCATACGTTGTTTGGATACAGTCACCAGTTACAGCAAGAACACAATGGACATCTAGTCTAACTGTGTCCTTCACCCAGGTCTTATTTTTCCTTCGACTTGGAAAATAAACACATTCACTGAGAAGATTGTGTTTGGGGGTAAATAGTACAAAAAGTGGAGTTGTTTCCTAGGTAAGGATTAAAAATGCAACATTATGGAATAACCCAGGTCAAGATCTAAGGCTGGCCCCATGTGATGTAACCATTTAGCATGGCCTACAACTGTGCATTAAATTATACATTTTGAACTGGATAGGATCATAAGAAGGTTGTTTTATGGTCCATGTGGGTTGAAGTTCAGAATCTGTAGGGAGAAGATAGACCATGAGTTAAATGGGCAAGGTTCATTCACCATGGTAGTGAGCCACATGCAAAGACTGATATAAACAAGAGCTTTCAGTTCAAGTGCAATGTAAGTTGGATCTTACTGGGACATTGTACCCATTGGAAGGACTTGAGGTTTATGATTAAAAGCATATATTTTACAGGCTTGGCAATTTAAAAATGCCACATGAACAGGGAGTAGTCAACTCAGAGGGAAAAACATTTAAAGTTAATTTGTTTTGAAGAGAATAGGCAAAGAAGACTTTGTGAAGTAAGTTAAAAAAAATGAGACCAACAAAGATACCCAAGAAAACAAATTTACCTTTCCAATACTGGTGGTTTGAATGAGTAATGTCCTCTCTAGGGTCTTGTGTTTTTGCACTTGGTCCCTGGTTGCTGGAGACGTTGGAGACATTATAGAACCTTTAAGAAGTGTCTATCTAGAAAAAGTATATCACTTGGGGCTGGCTTTAAGGTTGTAAAGTCAGGCCTCACTTCCTGTATGTGCTTCCTGAATGTGCCAGGAATGTGATCAACCAGGTTCCTGTTCCTGCTTCTGTGCCTGCTTGTTGCCATTTCTCCATTATGATGGACCATACTTTCTATGTAACTATATAAGCTAAAATATATCTTCTCTTCTAACTTGCATTTAGGGCAAGATATTTTATCATAACAACAGAAAAAATACTAACACACTGTATATATATTTTGTGTTTGTCAATTCCCTGAAGAATAATATACTAATATCAGCCAGCTAGTATAAATACAGCTTTCCAAAATAAAGGTGTAAGTATTTTGAGGTATTCTCCTTAATGCTCAGTATGAGTACATTCAAAGTCAGAAACACCAGTCTCTCACTTCATCTCTCATCCTTGGGTTAATTTTCTTTTTTGTAGTTACACACAAATGAATGGAATTTGCAAATTTTAAAGAAATTAAGTGTGGAATTTTAAGGGCATCTTTTTGCAAAAAAAGAAAAAAATTGGCAATTTGGAATGTATAACCTTTACCACATGCACAAAATGTGTACTATACAGTCATGAATGAAGAGAGTACCTATATATAGGCAAAGTTCCCATGCAGGTTCATGCTCAGACCCCCTTAGACAACGTAAGAATGCAAACTCACCTAATGGGGTAATGAACGTTGATGCCCATTCCTAATTGGTTGACATGATATGACTGTAAGCTGAATTTATTGGTCCAGATGGGAAGTGAGCAGAAGAGACATTTGGGATCTGTTCATCTTAGTAATTGAAATAGAAATTTGCTTGAGCCATAGCCACAAGGCTCTGCTTTTTGGTTCTAGGAGGAACACAAAGTATGTGTGTCTTACCATCAGGAAACATCTAAGGCTACTTGGAACATTTCTTGAAGTCTTAGCTTAGCAATACTCATTAGCAGAGGCTTTAATTGGGTGGAATGATACCTTTAGATCTAAGGCAATTAGTCCTATCTCCCCAGGTTCTCCAAATTCTGTTTCTCCATTAACCTGGAGAGGAGCCAGAGACATAGTCTTCTGCCACCACCAGGGGACCTTTTTACTTGAAACACTGCTTTCCATTGATGTCACTGCATCTTAATGAGGAGCTGGAACATGAAACAAGATGTAGCCTACATGCTGTAGTACAGGTGTGTTGAAAAGGTGAGGACTTTTACATAGGATCTGTTTTGAGAGCCTCACTGAGGGTTCTTCTGATGAGGTACAGAAATGATGGAGTTTCCTATGAGTACCTCTCATAGGACCTTTATGGGACATCTCTAGGACTTGACTGTGCAGAGACCAATGTGCTCATAGACTTCACCTTCATTCTGGGGGCTTTAGCTTCTTTTTCATTTTAAAAAAATCACTTAATTTCTAAAAATCATTATTTAATACATAATAATTATTCTCATTAATCTACTGTACTTTCACTCTCTATATAACTAATTCAGACTCTACATATTTTGAAACTTGCTATAAATCATTGGAAGAAATCAGGATAAATTATTAAAAATTAAATATCAGGATCGTGAATGCCTATAATATGTTCATATCTTTGAGGTTATACAATTTAAAATAGGCATATTTACTGTTATAGGGGTGAATATTAAAATACACCATAAAAGCATATTAAAGTGGACTAATTTATTATGAATGAACATAATCTATTTAAAATAAATGTTTGTGTGTGAATAATTTGAACATTAGACACAACTCTTAAGATTTATGAAGTGGTCATGGAAACAAAGTTATAGAGTTAAGGTCATCATTAAGTTAGTAAACTAAAACTGTTATTCAAAAAGGAAGAGACAATGTTTGTGTAAGAGGAATGACAACAAAATTTCAGGCTGAGAAAATAAATGAGGAATTTATAAGCATCTCTTCCTGTTATGTTCCTAAGATTTCTCTGCTAACTCTGAATATACAAAGGATAAATAGGATTGAAAATAATTACTCACCTTGGGAGGTAGCATGGGCTACCCTCTAGATACAAATTACTCTGTTAAGCTACCCACATTCTAAAATCTTATTCTTATGTCTCCAGCAAAAAGTTCAACACCTTGTAAGAAGAAGCCTGAGTCTTCAGAAACTAGTTTAGAGTGAAGGACACTGATTTAAGCTAAGTATTCAAGCATCAAGACATTTAAAAATTAGAAAACAAACAACAAACAAGCAAAAAGCCTGACTCTGGAGTGTAGAAAGCTGAGGCCAGTAGTTTTTGCATAGTCTTGAAATAAAAAACTCACTTCTAAGAAATGGCTTAGCTTCTCTAAGAGGAGGCGGGAACCATTTTAAGGTAAGCATTTTTTTTCCACCAATAACCCATGTTTCTTGGAATTATTGTTGTTTCTATGACAACTTCCATCACCCTTGAGGATATGCTACTTCCCAAATGCAAGGGCTTTTAAGTGGTATTGCCATGTCTTCTTCTGAACAAGAATGAAGGACCTCTATGTCCCGTGATAGAAAGAAAAGCTATTTTCGCCATTAGGTTGCAAAATTATTTTCACGTTTTCCATGATGCTTCACAAATGAAACCATCAATCCGTGGTTTGGTTTTTCTTATGTGGATGGCATAGAAGGGTCAACTGAACTGGGTTATTTAGAAATTTTTGACAAACACTGACTTCTAATATGACTGCAAGTAGCCAAATACAGCTATTGCATATGAAGGTACACTTCCTTTAAAATAGTGTGGATATTTCAAGATAGTTGTGAGAAACACAGTGTAAATTATTTTGAGAAGGATTTTCCTGTATTGGATAAGAATTTTTCTATATTTTATTAAAATACAAGAGGGTCCTTATTACTATTCAGCTATATTGGGTTGAGATTTTTTCCATATATCATGGTTAACACTAAAATGGCCTTTCAGAGACTGATCAAAAGCAACAGTGAATAAGGATGTGGGGACACAGGAATTCCTTCTTGTCTCCTTTGCCAGAAAGGGTTAATCATTCACCTTTGTTGCACGTAAGTTACAGGCATGGATAGCTAGTGTTGCCCTATTATTTTAAAACCCATTGTTTCGCTCTGAGAAATAGTTTTGAGCTATTTAAACACATGAAGAGACTGATAAAAATCAGTCGAATTTTCCTTGTGCCAGGAACAGAACAAAAAGTCTCAATAACACTTTGATATTTTGGATATTATATTAGTCTTTCCATGTGTGCCTTAGACAAAAGAGGGGAGAAAAGAATGCTATATCAAAAAATTAATAGGTAGTCTTTTACAATATAAAGAACAGATTCTAAACACCAAAAATATTATACAATAAATATTATTTTAAACTCAGAATCCCCTGGTGACAGAGTCAAAAGTCAAAAGATGGTAATATCTCAAACCTGAATTGGATGGCTAAACACTGAATATGATATCTGAATTTTAGATGGGAAAGAATAGGTCTGCAGACAAAAAGACTAATGGATTGAAATTGCAGCTACTTATAAGAATGGTTATTTCCTTCTTTTTTTTTTCCTTTTTTTTTCTTGAGATGGGGTTTTTGTGTTTATTCCTGGTTGTCCTGAAACTTTCTCTGTAGACAAGGCTGGCCTCAAACTCATAGAGGACTATCTCCTGCTTTACTCTCAACTGTTGGAATTAAAGGCATGTGCCACCACTGTCCACCACTGGTTACTTTTGTAATAGAATTTATTAATTTATTGTAAAGCATAGCCTATGCATTATATAGTTTTAGCAGGAGATCACAGTTAGCTCTTTGATTGAAAACACTTTAAAAATAAATGATTTGAAGCATCAAAATGAAATATACACGAAGACTTATTAATTGCCTTTCAATTAAACAAACTATGAATAGAGTGATTGCTAGGCTTCAGTTCTACAAGGCACATGATTACTCTGAAGATGATTTAATCCATTTGATCTCAAAGAATCAATTTGATTCCATACATCAGGTTTTATCGACTACCAATTCCCACAAGTGGGTAGCTCTACGGGTTCTTTCTGATACAAGTATGCTTGGAAACTTTGATTGGTTTGTGCCTGTGCCCACGCATGCCATGTTTCAGAATAAATTTGAAGTCCTGGCTGATTATTTACAGATAACAATGACATATGGTGATGTCGGCTCTGTCATAATCATTTTATAACATACCCCTTGGAGTGAAGTCATCCTTTAAAGCAGCCTTCTAGCTTCCTTTCTGCTAGTATGACAAAACACTCTGGCCAAAAGCAACTTAGCAGAGGAATGGATTTATTTCAGTTTACAGCTTAGAGTCTATCATTGGGTGAAATCCAGGCAGGAACTTGAAGCAGAAAGCAAGGAAGAATACTGTTTCCTAGCATCCTCTCTGTTAGGATTTGTAGCTTATGTCTAGCTATACTTAGATAACACATGGGTGCCTTCTCAGAGACTATGATGTACACAGTGGGCTGGGCCCTCCTATACCCAATTAACAATCAAGACAACCCCCTTGCTCTCCTCCCCCAGATATGCCTACAAGTCCAATCTGGTCTGGGCAATCCTGAGCATTGAGATTCATGCCTTAGATGACTCAAAGCTTTGTCAAATTGAGAGTTGAAAGTAACTAGATTACCATGACCATTCCCTTCTTCTTATTTAATTTTTCCTTCATCAAGAGATGACTTCTGCTGTGTGGTGGTGCATGCCTTTAATCCCAGCACTTGGGAGGCAGAGGCAGGTGAATTTCTGAGTTCGAGGCCAGCCTGGTATACAAAGTGAGTTCCAGGGCAGCCAGGGCTACGTGGAGAAACTCTATCTTGAACCCCCACCCCACCCCACCCCTCAAAAAAGAAAGAGATGGCTTCTAAGTCATCCCTGGCCTTCTAGATCTGGGCTCTTCTTCGTGACTCTCTTGTCTACTGGGATGCAGTGGCATTAGTTCTGGAGAACAGTCACAGAAAGCTGCCAGTTTCACCTTAACCTTGACCTGTGGGAACCCACATTCTATAAGAAGGCTGACAACCGGAGTTGAGATCCACAGGATTCTGATGATGCTATGTATGCTAGTCTGCTTGATGAGACTAAACTTATGGACAGCTTTCCTGGAGGGAGAAAAGCTCTCTTCTCTCCTATTCTAGTCATCACAGTTAAGGTGCTCCACATGGGAATAGCCACCAAAATCCACTGTTTGGTGTCTTCTTTAGTATGTAAGAGGCATCATCTGCAAACCACCCAGCTAAGCTCCATCAACCCACATGTGAGGATCAACACTCACGCAAGGGTAGTGCTGAGTGGTATATTGTACACTGACTTTGTGCTAAAACCCTCAACGTCTTATTTCATTCCATCGGCATATGCAAACACTCCAAAGGGATATTCCTGGCTCATTTCTTATTGTTGCTTATCTAATTAGCAACTCGTTAAATTATATGCTGGATTGTCTTTCCTGCAGGCTACATTTCTTGTGTAGGTGCGTGTTTTCTGTAGGACTGTCAGTTCCACGATGCTACAAGACTCTATTTTCATTTAAAACTGCAGTACATATTATTTTTCTGGCATGCTTTGATTATATCCCTTTTGCTGTCTGTCCCTGAAACTATTTATAGTAAAATAAATAAATAAATAAATAAATACATTGATGTAGCAAAGGAAGCCAAAAAGGGCCTGCAAACAATATCAAAGCAGAATATGTATTTATCTCTCTTGTCATATTAGCCATTAACAACACAATCTGTTTATTCTTTCTTAAGATCCACTCCCTCAGATTATAGTACTGTTTCTTCTGCCTGTGACAGGAAATACTGGGTTTAATTTGCATTTTTCCTGATTACCATTGAAGTCAAACATTTTCTTTTCACATGTTTATTGCTTTCAGGTGAATTACTCATACATATTTGGTGCATTATTGATTTTTAGATTTTTTTTTTTTACACTAGCTGCCTGAGTAAGCTATAAAGATTCTCCTTGCCTGGGTGTTGTGTTTTGAAATTGGTTATGATTTATTTTATTTCATGGGTGAAACAGTATTTTCTTAATAATCATACTGCTTTGTTTAAGAAAAGCTTCTTCACCCTGATATCCTGAGAATAATTACCCATATATTTCCCAGACATGTGAGATTAACTTAACTCATTGGGGTAGTTAGGATATTTGGACTTGAATTTGGTGTTGTGCTTTGAACAAAGAATTTATTTTTCCTACAGAAGTTCAATTTTCCCATTAGCATTTAATAAAAAGTCATCATTTCCAGGAGCCATTTGTAATAATACCCCACTCCTTCTTTTGTCAAAGAAGGTCTCCATGTGCATCTGAGTATGTGTGCCAGTTTGGTATTCATTTTCTTCTTTCTATTTGGAAATGTCTGTATTCATTTTCTGTATCACTAGAATAAAATATTTTAAGATTTTGTTTTTAGCTGGAACGCAGGTTTATTCTTTGGCTGCTATGAATGCAAGTCTCTGGGGGATTTTAGTATATTTTTGGACCTGTTCATTAATCTTGTTTTTGACCTATTAAGGGAAATGTACAGAGCCAAAACTGTTGATGTAGATGTTACAATACATGATTCTCTCTTTCTCTTTCTCTCTCTGTCTCTCTCTGTCTGTCTGTGTGTGTGTGTGTTCATGTGGGATGGGTATGTATGCAAATTTGCATGGAATGCAGAGCATTTATTATAGGTGTTGTTGTTCATGAACTGTCTGCCTGTACTTTTTCTTAAGATGGGATCTCAGAGGCCTAGAGCTCACCAAGTAATCAAAGCTGGCTCCTCAAAGAAAGTCAGGCATCCACCTACCTCCTGTGTTGGGATTGCTGTCACAAGCCACCATACCTGACTTTCCAAGGTAGGCTCTAGGGATCCACCCCAGGTTCTGTGTTCTTTATTGACCAAGCTTTCTCCTCAGACCTAGAATACCTGTTTTTAAACCCAATACTACCACATGATGTTAACTTGTTTTTCTGCCAGTTTTTGTCATTTGCAGTCTCTGGCTATGTTAATAAAAGCGATCACACTTGGGCTTATATGGCTGACTTTTAAACCTTTTTGAGCAGGCTATGCACTAATTCTCTATAAGGCAGACAAAGGGGCTTAGCAGATATGACAGTTAAATGGGGAAAAAGGGCTGTGATTAATCTTGATACTTGAACATGAATTTCACTAAATGATATAAGATATTATTAAATCGTGATTTGTCCGGTAGGGGGACTAGTGAAATGGTATACTTAAAGTAAAATTGAAATCTACTGGTTCTCCATTATAACCCTCAGATTTCAATCTACCTCCAACATATTCAATATAAAACTTTTTCTCCTTCTATGCACTTGCACATACATTTCCTTCTAGGGGAATAAAAAAGGTTTTCTAATTCATCCTTAATTTTGAAATCCTGACCATTATTTATTATAAAAATCATCAATACCGATCACACCAATATTTCTAGCTTTTACCTTCAGAAAACACGGGAGGACTGTGGATCTTGTAAAACTCCCTTGTTTCCCCAAAGTCGTGTGACCTGAAAGGGAACGGGAGCTGTGTCTCTTGGTTAAGAATATTAAATTGTTAGTTGGAGACCCTCCAGAGACCTTCTGCCCTTGGTTAATATTTGAAATGGTGGCTTCCTCTTCAGCCTGGATCTTTGCCCTGCTGTGAAGGACAGAGCCACCTGCTGCCTGTGATGGGGGAATCAGAGTTGTGTTAGCACACCTGGTCGTTCTGACTGTTAGAAAAGATGACACCTTGGAGAAGGAGTCTCCTATAATGAAAACTAATATATGAGGAATTGATAGCGTAGTTAGTTGGCAGCTGGCTAGGAAACTGATGCTGAATGCTTTAATAATGGCTATTCATCTACCCCTGTGATGAGAACATGGGAAATATCAGCCTGAAGTGAGCTGAGAGGCAGAAGAGCAACAGGGCTATATATAGCCTGCAGGGTTGGAAGTGACACCTGCCTACATTATTTGGTGGTTAAAGGCAAAACCTAGAGGCTGTCAGTCACTCAAGGGGAGCTAGAGGCCATGCAGCAAAGATCTCATTGCGGTATGATTTTAGCCAAGTCTATAATTCTAAAAGGAAACATCTCAGAGTTTTCAGGAGTCTCTCTCTCTCTCTCTCTCTCTCTCTCTCTCTCTCTCTCTCTCTCACACACACACACACACACACACAGCCTCTCTCTATGAATGTGTGCTTATGTGTGTACACAAATTCATCTTCATATACATTTATTCTGTAAGGTCACACGTTTTGGATGGGAATTTAATTTAATTTAATTTAATTTTATTTAATTTTATTTTATAAGCTGATCTGGCCACGTCTACAGCATACTCCTTGGAAAAAATGTACTTTCTAAATAAATGTATTTCTCAAGAAATCTCAAACAATTTTAGCACACTTAATTTATTGGATCTTCTCAGCACTAAAAGGTTGTCTTTCTTTGTTTATTGCTGCAAATAATTTTATGGCTTTTTCCACCATCTAAACTTGTGAGATTCCTCCTGGCAACAAGTTGATTTAATTCAGTACTTACAGGATTTTTCCACACGGGGATTTTCAGGCATATTTGCATCACGTTAATAACAAAATCCACATTTAAACAAATAGTTTACTACATTCTAGCCTAAAGACTACTCTTAACACATATTGCAATTTCATAGAGAATTCTGGGTGAAAGTATTTTATCATCTTCTTTGTCTAGAAATTTAGATAAAAAAGTCTCAAGAACAGTAATATATCCAAAATAAAACTCATTTATATATTTTATCTGTGGTAATCAGACCTTAAGTTGATACTCAGTAATTTGTGTCTTCTACTGTTTATGAACAATGAAATCTTATGTGAAGAGCCTTTTGTTTCTTTCTACTCAGTAGATAATAGTGAAGAGTAGGGGAAGGTCCAAGTTCAGAGAGGTTGATTATTTTCATTTTGCAATTCCTCATAATACTATTTTACTATCACCCTGACCTTTCCTACAGATTTGTATAGCACTCTCATGTACTTTATCCTTAAATATTTATACTTAAGTATCCTTCTGTATCCAGAACATTCCTTCTGTGACCCCAACTTTAGTTCATCATCTGAGTTATGGGCTACACCTGTATTTTGGTCCCAGCCCAAGTTCATTGTTTGAGATTTAGGGAGCTTGCTTATACATTCATCTTAACTCCTGGCCGCTATCTGAGTCTTGGGAGTTCAACAAACCCTGGATCACCCTAGAAGATGAAGTAGTCAGCTCAGAATCTGACCTCATCCAGTCTCCATCCAATCCCTGTTCTCCTCTAAGCTGTTCCTTATTCATATAACACCAAAGGTATTCATAGCAGCCCCCTCTGTTCCTCATCTCTCTCTCTCTCTCTCTCTCTCTCTCTCTCTCTATTTCCTCTGCAAATGAAAATGTTAATGGACTGGAAAAGAAGTTATCAAAAACAAAAAACAAAAAACAACAACAGAAAAGATTCTTTCAAGCTGAATGTTTGACAGATAATTAGTGTGTAAAATATACAAACAGCTTTTAAAAACTAAATGCCAAGGGTGGGGGGGGATTACAAATAATTTGAGTAAAAGTAAAACATGGTCTATGAAGCTGAACAGAGAGTGTTTTTTTTTTAAAGGAACACAAATGGTAAACAAGTACTTTGAATACCATTTGACTACTTTAGTCATCAGGAAATTAAAACTAAGACTACTTTGAAATTCCATTTTACTCTATTCAGTATGGCTATTATCCATGAAACAAGCGACTATAAATGCTGGTGAGGAAATAGAAAAATAGACATGGCCATTACAGAATTCAATGTGGAAGTTCCTCAACAGGATCAAAGTAGAATTGTCCTGTGACCCAGCTTTACCTCTTCTAGATATATACCCAAAGGAATTGAAGCTTTACAACATAGATATCTTCATACTCATGTTCTTTGTGGCTCTATTCATAATACTGAGGAAAAGGAACCATCATAGATGTCCATCCATGTATGGTGGATAGTGAAAATGTGGTATATATAGCCAATGGAATATTATTTGCTGGTAAAAAAAAAAAAGAAAAAGATTGAAAGTTTCTGGAAACTGAGTGAAGTAATAGTTAACAGAACCACAAAGACAAATGCTGTATATTTCTGTTATAGACTGGCTATGAATTTTTAGAGTAGTATACTTAGCTTTGAGTGGTAGTAAATATCAGAAAGCTAAACACAAGCCATTACAAGGAGGGAGAAAAGAAATAAGCCTTAAGGAGAGGAAGCAGTAGAAAGAATCTGACATGAAAGTCAAGGGAGGGGTTTTCTGGTGGTAGGGAGTCCTATGCAGAGAGGGAAGAAATGTAATGAGAGGAGGAAGAAGGTATGGCTAAAACACAAGAAACATAAAAAAGTATGGGAAAATGACCATGATGCAATCTTATTAAAAACTATAATCTAAAAAAGGAAGTTTGTATAAAGGTATCCTCAATGTATGACTAATGTTCCTCTTAGAAAACAATTGCTTATTAAATGAAAATCCCAGTGCCAGTTGAGGGAGGCCTTCTTCTTCTTCTTCTTCTTCTTCTTCTTCTTCTTCTTCTTCTTCTTCTTCTTCTTCTTCTTCTTCTTCTTCTTCTTCTTTTTTTTTAGATTTTTTTTATTCGATATATTTTTTTATTTACATTTCAAATGATTTCCCCTTTTCTGGCCTCCCACTCCCCAAAAGTCCCATAAGCCCCCTTCCCTCCCCCTGTTCTCCCACCCACCCCTTCCCACTTCCCTGTTCTGGTTTTGCCCTATACTGCTACACTGAGTCTTTCCAGAATTAAACAATGGGGTATAGAGTTAAACAAAGAATTCTCACCTGAAGAACTTCAGATGGCAGAGAAGGATCTTAAAAAATGCTCAACTTCATTAGTCATTAGGGAAATACAAATCAAAACAACCCTGAGATTTCACCTTACACCAGTCAGAATGGCTAAGATTAAAAATTAAGAAGATAGCAGGTGTTGGAGAGGATGTGGAGAAAGAGGAACACTCCTCCACTGCTGGTGGGGTTGCAAATTGGTACAACCACTCTGGAAATCAGTCTGGTGGTTCCTCAGAAAACTGGGCACCTCAATTCCGAAAGATCCTGCTATACCACTCCTGGCCATATACCCAGAGGATTCCCCAGCATGTAATAAGGATACACACGCCAGTGTGTTCATAGCAGCCTTATTTATAATAGCCAGAAGCTGGAAAGAACCGAGGTATCCCTCAACAGAAGAATGGTTGCAAAAAACTGTGGTATATATACACAATGGAGTACTATTCAGCCATTAGAAACAAGGAATTCATGACATTCTTAGGCAAATGGATGGAGCTAGAGAATATCATACTAAGTGAGGTAACCCAGACTCAAAAGATGAATCATGGTATGCACTCACTAATAAATGGATATTAACCTAGAAAACTGGAATACCCAAAACATAATCCACACATCAAATGAGGTACAAGAAGAACAGAGGAGTGGCCCCTTGTTCTGAGGGAGGCCTTCTTTTTTTTTTTTTTTATTTATTTATTTTTTTTTATTATTCGATATAATTTATTTACATTTCAAATGATTTCCCCTTTTCTAGCCCCCCCACTCCCCGAAAGTCCCGCAAGCCCCCTTCTCTTCCCCTGTCCTCCCACCCACCCCTTCCCACTTCCCCGTTCTGGTTTTGCTGAATACTGTTTCACTGAGTCTTTCCAGAACCAGGGGCCACTCCTCCTTTCTTCTTGTACCTCATTTGATGTGTGGATTATGTTTTGGGTATTCCAGTTTTCTAGGTTAATATCCACTTATTAGTGAGTGCATACCATGATTTACCTTTTGAGTCTGGGTTACCTCACTTAGTATGATATTCTCTAGCTCCATCCATTTGCCTAAGAATTTCATGAATTCATTGTTTCTAATGGCTGAATAGTACTCCATTGTGTAGATATACCACATTTTTTGCATCCACTCTTCTGTTGAGGGATACCTGGGTTCTTTCCAGCATCTGGCAATTACAAATAGGGCTGCTATGAACATAGTAGAACATGTATCCTTATTACATGGTGGGGAGTCTTCTGGGTATATGCCCAGGAGTGGTATAGCAGGATCTTCTGGAAGTAAGGTGCCCAGTTTTCGGAGGAACCGCCAGACTGATTTCCAGAGTGGTTGTACCAATTTGCAACCCCACCAGCAGTGGAGGAGTGTTCCTCTTTCTCCACACCCTCTCCAACACCTGCTGTCTCCTGAATTTTTAATCTTAGCCATTCTGACTGGTGTAAGATGAAATCTTAGGGTTGTTTTGATTTGCATTTCCCTAATGACTAATGAAGTTGAGCATTTTTTAAGATGCTTCTCTGCCATCCGAAGTTCTTCAGGTGAGAATTCTTTGTTTAACTCTGTACCCCATTTTTTAATAGGGTTGTTTGGTTTTCTGGAGTCTAACTTCTTGAGTTCTTTATATATATTGGATATTAGCCCTCTATCTGATGTAGGATTGGTGAAGATCTTTTCCCAATTTGTTGGTTGCCGATTTGTCCTCTTGATGGTGTCCTTTGCCTTACAGAAACTTTGTAATTTTATGAGGTCCCATTTGTCAATTCTTGCTCTTAGAGCATACGCTATTGGTGTTCTGTTCAGAAACTTTCTCCCTGTACCGATGTCCTCAATGGTCTTCCCCAGTTTTTTTTCTATTAGCTTCAGAGTGTCTGGCTTTATGTGGAGGTCCTTGATCCATTTGGATTTGAGCTTAGTACAAGGAGACAAGGATGGATCAATTCGCATTCTTCTGCATGCTGACCTCCAGTTGAACCAGCACCATTTGTTGAAAAGGCTATCTTTTTTCCATTGGATGTTTTCAGCCTCTTTGTCGAGGATCAAGTGGCCATAGGTGTGTGGGTTCATTTCTGGATCTTCAATCCTGTTCCATTGATCCTCCTGCCTGTCACTGTACCAATACCATGCAGTTTTTAACACTATTGCTCTGTAGTATTGCTTGAGGTCAGGGATACTGATTCCCCCAGATTTCCTTTTGTTGCTGAGAATAGTTTTAGCTATCCTGGGTTTTTTGTTGTTCCAGATGAATTTGATAATTGCTCTTTCTAACTCTGTGAAGAATTGAGTTGGGATTTTGATGGGTATTGCATTGAATCTGTATAGTGCTTTAGGCAAAATGGCCATTTTAACTATACTGATTCTGCCGATCCATGAGCATGGGAGGTTTTCCCATTTTTTGAGGTCTTCTTCCATTTCCTTCTTCAGAGTCTTGAAGTTCTTGTCATACAGATCTTTCACATGTTTGGTAAGAGTCACCCCAAGATACTTTATACTGTTTGTGGCTATTGTGAAGGGGGTCATTTCCCTAATTTCTTTCTCAGCCTGCTTATCCTTTGAGTATAGGAAGGCCACTGATTTGCTTGAGTTGACTTTATAACCTGCCACTTTGCTGAAGTTGTTTATCAGCTGTAGGAGCTCTCTAGTGGAGTTCTTTGGGTCACTTAGGTAGACGATCATGTCATCTGCAAATAATGATAGTTTGACTTCTTCCTTTCCAATTTGTATCCCTTTGACCTCCTTATGTTGTCGAATTGCCCGAGCTAGTACCTCAAGTACAATATTGAAAAGATAAGGAGAAAGGGGGCAGCCTTGTCTGGTCCCTGATTTCAGTGGGATTGCTTCAAGTTTCTCTCCATTTAGTTTGATGCTGGCTACCGGTTTGCTGTATATTGCTTTTACTATGTTTAGGTATGGGCCTTGAATTCCTGTTCTCTCCAAGACTTTAAGCATGAAGGGATGCTGAATTTTGTCAAATGCTTTTTCAGCATCCAATGAAATGACCATGTGGTTTTGTTCTTTGAGTTTGTTTATGTAGTGGATTGTATTGATGGATTTCCGTATATTGAACCAACCCTGCATTCCCGGGATAAAGCCTACTTGATCATGGTGGATGATCGTTTTGATGTGTTCTTGGATTCGGTTGGCAAGAATTTTATTGAGTATTTTTGCATCGATGTTCATAAGGGAAATTGGTCTGAAGTTCTCTTTCTTTGTTGGATCTTTGTGTGGCTTTGGTATCAGCGTAATTGTGGCTTCGTAGAAGGAATTGGGTAGTGTTCCTTCTGTTTCTATTTTGTGGAATAGTTTGAAGAGTATTGGTGTTAACTCTTCTTTGAAGGTCTGGTAGAATTCTGCACTGAAGCCATCTGGTCCTGTGCTTTTTTTGGTTGGAAGACTTTCTATGACTCCTTCTATTTCTTTAGGCATTATGGGACTGTTTAGATGGTCTAGTTGGTCCTGATTTAATTTTGGTATTTGTTATCTGTCAAGGAAATTGTCCATTTCCTCCAGATTCTCCAGTTGTGTTGAGTACAGGCTCTTGTAGTAGGATCTGATGATTTTTTGGATTTCCTCAGTATCCGTTGTTATATCTCCCTTTTCATTTCTTTTTTTTTTTATTCGATATAATTTATTTACATTTCAAATGATTTCCCCTTTTCTAGCCCCCCCACTCCCCGAAAGTCCCGCAAACCCCCTTCTCTTCCCCTGTCCTCCCACCCACCCTTTCCCACTTCCCCGTTCTGGTTTTGCTGAATACTGTTTCACTGAGTCTTTCCAGAACCAGGGGCCACTCCTCCTTTCTTCTTGTACCTCATTTGATGTGTGGATTATGTTTTGGGTATTCCAGTTTTCTAGGTTAATATCCACTTATTAGTGAGTGCATACCATGATTCACCTTTTGAGTCTGGGTTATCTCACTTAGTATGATATTCTCTAGCTCCATCCATTTGCCTAAGAATTTCATAAATTCATTGTTTCTAATGGATGAATAGTACTCCATTGTGTAGATATACCACATTTTTTGCATCCACTCTTCTGTTGAGGGATACCTGGGTTCTTTCCAGCATCTGGCAATTACAAATAGGGCTGCTATGAACATAGTAGAACATGTATCCTTATTACATGGTGGGGAGTCTTCTGGGTATATGCCCAGGAGTGGTATAGCAGGATCTTCTGGAAGTAAGGTACCCAGTTTTCGGAGGAACCGCCAGACTGATTTCCAGAGTGGTTGTACCAATTTGCAACCCCACCAGCAGTGGAGGAGTGTTCCTCTCTCTCCACACCCTCTCCAACACCTGCTGTCTCCTGAATTTTTAATCTTAGCCATTCTGACTGGTGTAAGATGAAATCTTAGGGTTGTTTTGATTTGCATTTCCCTAATGACTAATGAAGTTGAGCATTTTTTAAGATGTTTCTCCGCCATCCGAAGTTCTTCAGGTGAGAATTCTTTGTTTAACTCTGTACCCCATTTTTTAATAGGGTTGTTTGGTTTTCTGGAGTCTAACTTCTTTAGTTCTTTATATATATTGGATATTAGCCCTCTATCTGATGTAGGATTGGTGAAGATCTTTTCCCAATTTGTTGGTTGCCGATCTGTCCTCTTGATGGTGTCCTTTGCCTTACAGAAACTTTGTAATTTTATGAGGTCCCATTTGTCAATTCTTGCTCTTAGAGCATACGCTATTGGTGTTCTGTTCAGAAACTTTCTCCCTGTACCGATGTCCTCAAGGGTCTTCCCCAATTTCTTTTCTATTAGCTTCAGAGTGTCTGGCTTTATGTGGAGGTCCTTGATCCATTTGGATTTGAGCTTAGTACAAGGAGACAAGGATGGATCAATTCACATTCTTCTGCATGCTGACCTCCAGTTGAACCAGCACCATTTGTTGAAAAGGCTATCTTTTTTCCATTGGATGTTTTCAGCCTCTTTGTCGAGGATCAAGTGGCCATAGGTGTGTGGGTTCATTTCTGGATCTTCAATCCTGTTCCATTGATCCTCCTGCCTGTCACTGTACCAATACCATACAGTTTTTAACACTATTGCTCTGTAGTATTGCTTGAGGTCAGGGATACTGATTCCCCCAGATTTTCTTTTGTTGCTGAGAATAGTTTTAGCTATCCTGGGTTTTTTGTTGTTCCAGATGAATTTGATAATTGCTCTTTCTAACTCTGTGAAGAATTGAGTTGGGATTTTGATGGGTATTGCATTGAATCTGTATAGTGCTTTAGGCAAAATGGCCATTTTAACTATATTGATTCTACCGATCCAGGAGCATGGGAGGTTTTCCCATTTTTTGAGGTCTTCTTCCATTTCCTTCTTCAGAGTCTTGAAGTTCTTGTCATACAGATCTTTCACATGTTTGGTAAGAGTCACCCCAAGATACTTTATACTGTTTGTGGCTATTGTGAAGGGGGTCATTTCCCTAATTTCTTTCTCAGCCTGCTTATCCTTTGAGTATAGGAAGGCCACTGATTTGCTTGAGTTGATTTTATAACCTGCCACTTTGCTGAAGTTGTTTATGAGCTGTAGGAGCTCTCTAGTGGAGTTCTTTGGGTCACTTAGGTAGACGATCATGTCGTCTGCAAATAATGATAGTTTGACTTCTTCCTTTCCAATTTGTATCCCTTTGATCTCCTTATGTTGTCGAATTGCCCGAGCTAGTACCTCAAGTACAATATTGAAAAGATAAGGAGAAAGGGGGCAGCCTTGTCTGGTCCCTGATTTCAGTGGGATTGCTTCAAGTTTCTCTCCATTTAGTTTGATGCTGGCTACCGGTTTGCTGTATATTGCTTTTACTATGTTTAGGTATGGGCCTTGAATTCCTGTTCTCTCCAAGACTTTAAGCATGAAGGGATGCTGAATTTTGTCAAATGCTTTTTCAGCATCCAATGAAATGACCACGTGGTTTTGTTCTTTGAGTTTGTTTATGTAGTGGATTGTATTGATGGATTTCCGTATATTGAACCAACCCTGCATTCCCGGGATAAAGCCTACTTGATCATGGTGGATGATCATTTTGATGTGTTCTTGGATTCGGTTGGCAAGAATTTTATTGAGTATTTTTGCATCGATGTTCATAAGGGAAATTGGTCTGAAGTTCTCTTTCTTTGTTGGATCTTTGTGTGGCTTTGGTATCAGCGTAATTGTGGCTTCGTAGAAGGAATTGGGTAGTGTTCCTTCTGTTTCTATTTTGTGGAATAGTTTGAAGAGTATTGGTGTTAACTCTTCTTTGAAGGTCTGGTAGAATTCTGCACTGAAGCCATCTGGTCCTGTGCTTTTTTTGGTTGGAAGACTTTCTATGACTCCTTCTATTTCTTTAGGCATTATGGGACTGTTTAGATGGTCTAGTTGGTCCTGATTTAATTTTGGTATTTGGTATCTGTTAAGGAAATTGTCCATTTCCTCCAGATTCTCCAGTTGTGTTGAGTATAGGCTCTTGTAGTAGGATCTGATGATTTTTTGGATTTCCTCAGTTTCCGTTGTTATATCTCCCTTTTCATTTCTATGTTTGTTAATTTGGATACTTTCTCTGTGCCCTTTGGTCATTCTGGCTAAGGGTTTATCTATCCTGTTGATTTTCTCAAAGAACCAGCTCCTCGTATTGTTGATTTTTTGTATGGTTCTCTTTGTTTCTACTTGATTGATTTCGGCCCTGAGTTTGATGATTTCCTGCCTTCTACTCCTCCTGGGCGAAATAGCTTCTTTTTGTTCCAGGGCTTTCAGGTGTGTCATTAAGCTGGTAATGTATGCTCTCTCCATTTTCTTTTTGGAGGCACTCAGGGCTATGAGTTTTCCTCTTAGCACTGCTTTCATTGTGTCCCATAGATTTGGGTATGTTGTGTTTTCATTTTCATTGTGTTCTAAAAAGTCTTTAATTTCTTTCTTTATTTCTTCCTTGACCAAGGTATCATTGAGTAGAGTATTGTTCAGTTTCCACGTGTATGTGGGCTTTCTGTTGTTTCTGTTGCTATTGAAGACCACTTTTACTCCATAGTGATCAGATAGGAGGCATGGGATTAGTTCGATCTTCTTATATTTGTTGAGGTCTGTCTTGTGACCAATTATATGGTCGATTTTGGAGAAGGTACCATGAGGAAAAATATGGAACGCTTCACGAATTTGCGTGTCATCCTTGCGCAGGGGCCATGCTAATCTTCTCTGTATCGTTCCAATTTTAGTATATGTGCTGCCGAAGCGAGCACGAGGGAGGCCTTCTTAAGAGTTCCTTTGATCAGGGAGGTCCTTGAAGCTCCTTAATGCAGGACTGTTGCTCTTGGTTGTCTACTGAAGTGGATGGCTAGATTCTCTTGCTGAAGATATTGTACACTGTGGACAAAAGACACAGTGTAATCAAGCTGAAGCTGAGCTGGAAGTTTCTCTTTACTGGATACCCTTCATAGTACTAGAAAGTGCCATGTAGGTTGCTAGGAGACACAGTTATCCATAGACTTCCCTAGCTGTGAATTCTGGGACCTAAAACATAGCCTGTCAGGTAAGATGCACACTTTTGTGCATTAGTGGCACAACTGTTATGAGGGTAGCCAAACACTTTCTGGTTGGATTTTTTGGACAACTCAGGAAGAAACTCACATCTAGTTCTGTCAACTTGATCAAGTGTCTGTGATTGAACTTAAAGACTCTCTAAGGAAACAGTTATTACTCTGTTGAATTATGCTGTGAAACCCCTTTCTGATACCCATGCTTACATCTATAGATGAGTGCTGTGCTCAGTCTTTATCAGAGATTCTTTTTTTTTTTTTAACTGAAGAGGACAGTGATTAATATAGAAACTCATATCAGCTGAAGTGTTGAGAATATGTGATGGCGAAATGCTCTGTTCTAAACAAGACTGTTATATAAACTCTTCCAAGGCTCAGGGTACATCAAAAAGACAGATAGATAAAAGGAAGAGCAAGAAAATGAGGAGTTGTTCACAAAAGATGTCTCCTGGATACGACATACCATTGTGCTCATAAACTCACTATGTCTATGGTTATCTGCACACAATTTGTACAAGATTGAGCTATCAATATTTCATCATCCATGGGGAGAGGAAGGAAACTCTCTGAGGGACTATCTGAGAAAGTGGATGTTGGGAGAAGGGGTGTCGACTCCTTTGATACTTTATCTACTGGTGAGTTGCCCTTGTTCAGGTAAAGAACTCCCAATCTATGATATGGCAAGTTAGTATAATGAAATGGCATAAGTCCCACACAAGAAGATATGAAAATGGAAAGCAGGCTTGTTAAGAAGGGCTCCAGCTGACGAGGGAGGGAGGGGTATGAGAGAGGGGTGTGGGCAATGACTATGACTAGAATTCATTATGCAAATATACAAAACTGTCAAAAAACCTTGAGAAACAGAATTCAATTTTGTACTGAATGAGCAAATCAAACTAATTAAAACATGCTTTATCTTGCTGACCTGTCATTGTTTATGGTGAAATGTTTGAAATTATCTTTTGATGTTATTCTAAAAGCACAATACATTTTCATAAGTGGGGTCAGTTAATAGAGCCACACAGCTTGTGTTTAGCTGTGGATGTCATAATCTTACCTTCATGTTTAAAAAAATAGTTTAGTTGTATTAAGGGTTCTTGGATGACAGGGCCTTTTCCTTCCTTTCCTTCTTCCTTCCTTCCTTCCTTCCTTCCTTCCTTCCTTCCTTCCTTCTTATGAATATGCTATATTCAAAAGTGGCCTTTGCTTTTTTTCTTTTGTTTTCCAACAGGAAGTCCACTGTGGTCCTCTCTGCACAACATACTGATTTTCTCTTACCCCCATGTAAATTTTGTCATTATCTTGGGCTTTCAGCATTTTTCCTACAGTTAGTTTGGATGTGAATAATTCAGTGCTTCTTCCATTTGGTGTTCCACTTGGAGTTTGTTTGATATCTTGGATGTGTGGATATAAGTATTATGTCAAATTAGGAAGCTGTAGGCATAATTTCTTGGAATAATTTTTCTGCAATATTCTTTTCTTGTATATTTATCAGTTTATCTACAACCTGTCAATCGCCTATCTACCATTTATCTACTGATCAACTATCATCTATCTATTCTCAATCTATCAACTATCTATCATATCTGTCATCTATCTATCTACTACCTATCTATTGTCTATCAATCATCTATCTATTGTCAATTACTTAATTTACTTTTGACTAGGTCTCACTCTGAAGCCTTGACTGGTTTTGAACTCATGGCAAGTAACCTCTATTGGCTTGCTGGCTACAGAGCTTACATCTGTGAGCCATCCCTTCAACCCCTCCTCTCTAAGAACCACTACATACCTGAATACTGAGTGGTAACGCAGGTATCTCTGAGACCATTCCTCAAATATGCCTGCTGCTGCCTGCATTACTATGTCTGCTCAACAGGATCATTGATTCTCCATGGTGAGCTCTTAACTCCATCTGTTACACTTGACTATTCTAGAAGAGTTGCATCTCTTTATTATTGTTCTACACCAGAGAACTTAGCATCTTGTCTTCCTTTAAATTCCTCTTTGGTTTTTCCTCTGTTTGTTTGTTTTGTTGTTGTTTTTACTGAGCTAAGCTGGTCTATTGCTCCTACACAGCTAAGGCTGACATTAAACTTCTGACCCTTCTATTTTTTAAGGGGTGGGATTTCAGCTTGAGTCACTCTGCCCAACTTCTTTAATCCTTTAAATGTGATTTCCTCTGTGTTTTTGACACACTGATCATGACGGCTTTAAATTATCATCCCTTTATAAGAACTTTTTATTGACTGTATATGTTTTATTCCTATTTTGGGGACATACTTTTCTGATTTTTGCATTCCATGTATTATATAAACTCACTACCCCTTACATAAACTACCTTCAGAGTTTTGAATATTGATTGACAATCTTTCATGGGGTCCTTGTTGATTTTATTATTTATTTTTGTATCTATGTATTTCTTTAATAACCTATCAAAATTATGGGTTTTGTCCATCTATAGCTTCTAGTTGTTTATCTCTCATTTTTAAAATTTGTGTGTTTTCTCTGAAAGGCTTTGATATTGTCTAGTGTGGCCAGAACATTGGCCCTGTGTTAGCACATGATGCATTTTATTCTAAGGTTGCTTAGCCTTTCTTTTGTAGATAGACTTTAGGCTTTAGTGTCTTGGAGGCTACTTTAACACTTCACATAGTTTAGTTTTCTTTTTTAAGAAAAAGGGGTCGAGAAGGGGTTTCTTCTCAGACTCTTCTCCATCCCCTGAAACGTACAACCTCAGACATAGTATTTCAAACTCCCAGGGATTATAATAATTTTATTTTCAAGTCCAGAATCCCTGAAGATATGTCGAAGACAAAGCTGGTCAGTGTTCAGCCAGGGTTTGAGTCAGACCTTGTGACCGACCCACTTGTAACAGTAAAATTCCTGTTCAGGTGGGTTTGCTAACTATGTAGCAAACAGTGTTACTTCCTCATCCTACTCCTTGTCCTCCCCTCATCTTTTTCCTTTTCCTTTTCCTCTGTCTCCTCTTTCCACTGGGCCTAAAACCCAGAGTATTGAATATGCCAAGCAAACATTCAGCCAATGAATCCTGAGCCTCTTTTTAAATTTTAATTTTTACATTTTGAAGCCGAGTCTTGGTAAATTTCTCTGACTGAGTTGGACTCACTATTCTGGTCCTGGAGGGCCTAAATCCTCTTGTCTCAGCCTCCTGAGTGGCTCAGACTATAAACTTGTACCACTTGACCTTGCTTATGGGATTAAATCTATTTCTTGTTATGTCTTGGTTGCCTCTGGGAAGATACAGCCTAGAAATTATATATAGTATACTTCCTGTTCACCAGGGCACCTCTGACTGTCCCATTTCTACTTAGTTGTGTTTTCCTGCATTGTTTTATTTTTGTTTTGTTGTTGTTGTTGTTCCTATTTTCTTTTACTTTAGATAAGGTCTCCTACGACACAAGCTGGCATCAAATTCTTTCTATAGCAAAGGATGTCCTTGTAATTCTGGTCCTTCTACCTCTAACTCCTGAATTCTAGGATTACAGATTATGCAAGCACACAGTTTAATGAAATGCTGGGGTTACAGGCTTTTATCACCATGACCAATATTATGTGATATCAGGGAACTGAACCCAGTGTTTCCTGCAACCTAGACTAGCATTTTACCAACTGAGATGCATCCCCAGCCCTTCTACCATGTCACTTGCCAATACATTCATCAAGGATCTGTGCATTCTTTCTCTTAGTCATTCTCTACCAAGTTGGCTGACTTGATAATGTCTCAGGTATAGACTTTGACATGGTTTTCTAAATACAGTCTGTCACAGGAGGGTGAGCTATGAAGCGAACAGATGTAGGAATACTCCTTCCTGGGTAACTCCTTGCTCTTAAAAGCCTGTGATAGATAGCTGCTAGTTGCCCCTCCTCTTGACTTTCTCCTCCGGTAGCCTCACATATCTACACAAAGGTCAAAAGCAATTAATGCCAAGCCTTGGCTAGTTGTACTCAGTAGACTTCCAGCCCAATGCAGGAGAAGTGATCCTGCCCCTACCTGGCCTCCCAGGATTAAAGCTGGTGGAATAGAAGGCTAATGGCATTGTAGACTACATAGTTCTGGCTGGGAGGCCAGGAAAGAAGGAGCCCTTCAACTGTGGCTGAACTATTGTGCATTATAGAAGTTCATGCAAGCACAGGACAAAGAGTGGGTCCTATCTCAAGTGCCACAGAGTCTTACTGGACCTAATAAGATCTAACAGCCTTGCTTGAAGTCTTTCCAGCTTTGCTGAATGCTCTCAGTACCATTTCTAAACTCTTTAATACTTTTTTAACCATAGCTTCCTCCGGTTTGTCGGCGTCTGCTGGGCTCTGCTGTTCTTGAATCCCATACCTCTTATTATGTTTTGTGTTAATAATTTCACCTATATGTTGCAAATTTATTAATCTGCAAGCCAGTTTATAGAAGAGCTTATAATCCAATCTTATTGTACTCTAAAGCATAAATAATTATGTTAAAATAATCAAGCTTAGTTTTAAATATCACAACATTATATTGATTCATTTCACATGCATAGAAAGATAGTATTTGTAAAGGAACTATTTTTAAATTGTGCCAGAAAGATGACCTATGTATTTTGAAACTGAGTGTAAATTTGTGAGATGGAAAGACATATCAATTAATATGAGTATGCAGAACATTTGAGATTGGAAGAGGCTCAATGCATCTCTCTCTGCCTGCAGTTCAGGATGTAAAGCTGTCGGCTACTGTTTCATTGCCATACCTATCTTCTTCCTACAAGGTTTCAATAATGCTTTATTTTATATAAAAACAGAGTATGCAAACCAAGCAAAACTACAAGTTCTCCAGGGGTTTTGATACATCTATTTTATTTTATGTGTGTGAGTGTTTATGTGCATGTGTGAACGTGTACCACACGTGCCTGTGAAGTTAGATGAGATCATTTGACCACAAGAACTAGAATTACCTGAGGTTGTCTTCTACCATGCATGTGCTGGGAACCAAACCTAGGTACTCTGTAGTAGTAAAAAGTGTTTCTAACCACTGAGAAATCACTATAGCTACTATGGTGATATTTTAAGAAGATAGAAGGCTACAGTATAGTTTGCTATGTCAAACTGAAACAGAAGAAATGCTATAGGCTGATGGTAGATTGGATGCAGTTAATACTTATATTCATAATCATATTTATAAATCTTGAATTCTAGTAAGACCTAGAACTATTGAAACCTGTCATCAACATGCTTGTCACCCCAACTTTGGTTTCTACAGAGCATGATTGCTCAAATAATCAAGAATTCTCAGGGAAATGCTGAATTCAGTGGTGGGGTCCATGACAAAAAGTTAAGCCTGAAACATCCTGTTTCAAACGAGACAAAAATAAAATTATTTAAACTGTTCTGAGACTATCTCAAAAGCTGGCTTGAATGGCCCTCATGAAAAATCTGAGCCAACCTAAGAGTCAATATAATGATATTAACAGGACATATATAGATTGAAATAAGCTAGTCTGAGTCCAGGCTAATACAAGTAAGTGAAATGAGCAAGAGAGAAAACACCCCTGAACAGTGGAAAACAAGTGATTTATTATAAATATGCCTTCCTGTAACTAACAGAGTAATGATTGATTCACACACAAATTATTAATAGATGCTAAAAATATCAGGTAAAACTTTAATGAGGAACAGAAGATTTGCATAACTTCAAAGTACCTCCTTCAAATTACTTATTAATCACAACAGGAAAACCAGTTACTTTCTGGAGAGGAATCCTGGTAGACAACAGCTAATGAAGCGAGACCTTAACAAACTTAACATCACCCCCAGCAAGGGCAACCCCAGCTCCTAAAACCAACATAGAGGGAAGAACACAGCATCAAGTCTACTGTATTCTTGCTTTTAAAAAAATCATATAAGCTGGACCTAGCTGCAGAAGGGTAGGGAAATAGAAATTGACATACTTCTGAGAAATTGGCCTGCATCTTCAGAAATAAAAACAAAAATCTTGAAATCATGTAAAATGAGAGAACTGAACAATTTTTATGTTAATAGAGACTGGGGCTTAAGGATGTGGGTTGTGGTGTTCTGATCCTTAGAAACCAAAGTAAATGATTGATGGGTAGAACAGCCTTCCCCTAATTCTAAATTGAGAAGCAGACAATCCCCAAAGCAGATTATATAGCAAGACTAGTCAGATCCACTCTCTCGGTGTTTGATTAAGATACCCTGCAATAGAGAATAAGATGTGAGAATAGTGGAGGATGATTTCCCATAGCAACCATGGGCATCCACATTCATGAACACCTATACACATGCAAAAACACCCCGTGTGTGTGTGTGTGTGTGTGTGTGTGTGTGTGTGTTTATGTGCTCACACACAGTTATCACACAGACATATGATAAATGGAAAAAGCAAAAAGAAATAAAGATATGTAAAAATTAAATGGAATTCTGGATTCAGTTGTAGCTAGGGAAAAATACTATACTGAAAATTAGAGTAAAGAGAAAGCATTTGAATATGAACTACACAATAAACAAAATTATTGTACAGGATTTAGGTGTTTTGATTTTGATAAATATACTGTGATTCCAGAAGCAATAATCCAAATTCTTACAAAATAGTCACTAAATTTATTTGTGGAGAAAGGAATATTATGTCTGCAAATGATATTCAAATAATTCAAAAATGTGTATATATTTAAAAATTCATAGCGAGTCATTATACAAGTGCATAACATTTGACCCAGAAATGCCAACCTACAGAATTTAATTGTTTTAAACTAAATGACAATGGGGAAAACTCATTTCTCTGGATATTAAACTACAACTTAATTTTAATCATTCATTTGAAGGAAAAGCAGCCTAAATGTCTCACAGTGAAGCAATAGCTATAAGACTATGCCAATCATTTGATGTAATTTTATAAGTGCAATGAATATTACCATAAAAATATATGGTAATGTTAAAATTCGCTTATGTTAAAATAACCATATAAGTGTATGGACATTAACTGTACAAAATTAGGGATGTGAGCTTGGAATAGCAAGAAATTTCAAAGTAACTTAAATTGTAATGGGATTGAATGTCTCTTTTTATTCCTGTGTAAGTGTTCTTTAATAAAACACAAACACAAAGTACAAAGAGATGGGTCTGTGCATCCAGCGCAAATATTCTGAGCCTATATCTGTTGGATTTGAGTGAATTCATTTTTATGGGCTTTAAATGAAACGGAAACAATGACTGTTGTTGTGTTCAACCAATTTGGGTTGAGGATGGATTACTACTTTCTTTGGAAGTTCAACTGAAATCCTCCAATCACCATGCTGTCTTAGGGCCACACAGAGCCTCTATAGCCCACGGTCTTCTCCTTGTGGGAGGAGGTCAGAGACAGGAAAGCTTTTCTCAGTGTAATATGTCTTGATATTACCAAGCTCTGCTTCAACCACTTAGTATATGTGTTGTGTGCACAGAAGAGTAAAAAAACCAAACAACAGCAACAACAAAACCCTATTTGTCAAGGTCTTTTTAAATAAAAAATTCCAAGAACAAAGAAAAAGACGAAACAAAACAAACCTTGTCTGCAAACCACCATTATTAAAGTCAGAAGCACAAAAGGTAGAAAGAAAATCAAGGAAAAAACAACTTTATGAATTTGTTATGGCATAAACCACAACAAGGACAACAACAAACAAAGAAAAACAAAATAAAGAAAAAAATAGATGAAACCATTTCCTGAAAGCTGTGAGGTAAAAAGAGAAAAAAATAACAAAACAAAACAAACAAACAAAAAATTCTGTAATCAGAGAAGTCAACATTGAAGCTATTTGGCTGGATAGAACTTCAGCTTCATTCTTATAGTTTTTGTGGAAGTTTGAATAGATTTGGCCCCTACAGACTCATGTTTAAATGCTTGGCCCATAGAGAGTAGCACTGTTAATAGGTGTAGCCTTGTCAGAGTGGCTGCGACCTTGTTGGCAGAAGTGTGTCACTGTGGAGGCAGGTTTGAAGTTTCAGGTGCTCAAGTCCAGGTTCAGCAGCACAAAATTCTTTCCCTGCTGGCTCAGGACCAAGATGTAGAACTCTCAGCTCCTTCTCTAGCACCATATCTGCCTGCATGCTATCGTGCTTCCCATCATGACGATAATAGACTAGACCTCTGAAACTGTAAGCCAGCCCCAATGAAATGTTTTCCTTTATAAGTGATGTGGTACTTCCTCTAACTGCTCTTGCCTCCTAAAGTTGGCTCTCAGATAATGCCGGTGCTAACATTACTCTAATCAGCTTCAACGATTACAGCTTCAATGGTACAGAATCAACGACAGACCCCGGGTGCAGGTGAGAAACACCGCAGCAAGCTCATCTGAATGCTGCTATATGCTCCTTTAATATGCTCCACCAGCGCCCCCATTGGCCCCAAGAAAGCATCTCTTCTAAACAGCAGTTCCTGATTGGCTGGCATTGTGTGCAACAACAATCCTTGGTCTCTCAGGCAGTCCTCACTTAGGTCCTCCTGCAAGAGATGCGTTTTGTGGCTGTGCAGCCCAGGCATTTACATGGAGGCAGCCCATTATTCCTGCTACTAGTAAACTATGAGTCAGGTGAAGAGAATCTCAGAGGGCAGGATTCAGAAGGATCCTGGAAACCACAGCCCTGTACTTGTGAGCCTGAGGTGGGACATGGGCTCACGATCCACGTGTGTGGCAACCCGGAGTTCCCTGAGCCCCATCCTTTTAGACCTTTATGGAAACTTTATTATGTGGATTTGGTTTGACTAAATCAGTGGACACTTGTGATCAAACAACCCTTAGTTCCTCTTCCTGGGGATATGGGGAGTTGATAAGTTACAAACCTCTGTGTGAGTGGTTCCCTTGGTAACCAGTATTTATCCCTAGATGATTTTCCACTACTTACCTCATTTACATAAAGAAAGATATCACTTCAGAAAGTCCAATGAGACTCTGTGCCAGGGAGTGGGGGCAGAGACCAAATACATATGATTACTTCTCAAGGAGCGAAGACTCCTTAACAAAGCAAGCTGATTAGAATAATGTTAGCACAAGTGTTTTCATTTGCCATCCCATAGCAATGCTGTTAAAAAGGAAACTCATTTTCTTTTTATACAATTTAAAGCAAGATTTGTAGGAGGTTGATCTTGGAGAAGTGATATATAATATTTTCAAAAGTGTTTATTACCAACAAGATTAAGCTTGAGAAAGCCTATTTGAGAAGCTATTCAATACACAAGCTATAAAAATATCTAGAGACTAAGACAGGCATCTCAAGGAGGGGATAGCCTATACCCAATATAAGCTAGCCATGACAAACTAGTGCCTTTATGATATACATATATGTATACATATATGTATATATATACATATATATGGTGTTATAAAGGACTGTATATATATACATATATGTATATTATATGTACATATTTTATAAAGGGATATGTGTCTATGTATGTATATACATACACATGTATATATGTACACCCTAGTGTATGAATGTATGTATATTAAATAAATTAAATGCTGTATAAGAGTTGTAAAATATAAAATAATGAAAGAAAATCCAGAGACTACTTACTTACTTCAAAACATTACAGAGAACTTATAGCTTTGAGTTTCACTCATCCCATTAATACTGCACCCTGTGTGTGTGTGTGTGTGTGTGTGTGCACTCATTTATGTGTGGGTAAATTAGCATGTATACATGTGGGGGTCAAAAGGTAACCTTTAGGTATTTTCCCTCAAAAGGCCCAATATTGGCCTGAAGCTTCGCTAAATATACAGTGCTACCTGGCTAGTGACATACAAAGATCTACCTGGCTAGAGACTTAGAACCATCTACATGGCTCTGCCTCCAATTTCACCATTTTGGGGATTATAAGTCTGCGCCAGTATGCCTAGCTCTAGATATTGAACTCAGGTCCTGAGGCCTGCAAGGAAAGTACTTTACTGAATTACCTCCCCAGTCCTCACTGATACATTGAGTCATTCTGTTTTATTTCAGCTTTATATTTTATGCATGTATTTTATTCATGGTTGTCTTAATCCATTTCCTGTTCCTGTAACAAAATATCTGAGGCTGGGTACTTTGCAAAGATAATAGGTTCAAAGCAGAAGGAGGGAACTGGGTTAATACTGGCTTGTGGTATTTAGGGCGAGGAAATCCAGGAGACTAGTGCTGGCTTCTGTGTAGCTGCTGGCAAGGGCCTGTGCTGCTTTGACTCATGGCAAGAATCAGAAAGGCAACTGTGCACATGAGCAAGAAACAGAACCTACAGAGCAGCCTCACGTGACAATAGCCTGCTCTTGTGCTAATAAAGGCAGTCCCTATGACTGGCAACTCTGCTGCAAAGGCAATGAGAAGCTCCTGAGAACTGCTTTGTCATCTAAATTAGGCCCTCCTTCCACCTTGGCTGAATTCAGGCCCAAGCCTCAACTGAGTTTGGGTGGGAAAAAAAACCAGTAAGTCACAGTAAGTGATATTGTATATATGTTTGAAATTTACAGAAATAAGTCACTGTATGTTTTGTGATGTGCCTTATAGACCAGTGCTCTTTGGTGGTGGTGAAGTTGTGTATCTTCACTGTGGAAGAGGCTTTATTTGAATTTTTCCCTTCCACTCTGGGGTCACACACCACCCTTGCTATTTTTGACAATACTGTATGAATACCTTTTTGTTTTCAACTCATCTATAGATACCAATACCTAAAAGATTTGAGGGCACATTCATTATGCTCATACAATGGATGTTCAAAGTTGATACAATTTAACTATTTTATTTTACTTTTTTATTAGATATTTGCTTTATTTACATTTCAAATGGTATCCCCTTTCCTTCTTAACCCTCTGAAAACCCCCATCCCATCCTTCCTCCCCCTGCTCATCCCTCCTTCCCCCCCATTTTCCTGAATACCATTCCCCTACTCTGGGGCATCAAGCCTTCACAGGACCAATTGTCTCTCCTCTCATTGATGTCTGAAATGGTAGTCTTCTGCTCCATATGTAGCTGGAGCCATGGGTCCCGCCATGTGCACTCTTTGGTTGGTGGTTTAGCCCCTGGGAGCTCTGGGGGTACTGTTTGGTACATATTATTGTTCTTCCTGAAGGGCTGCAAACCTCTTCAGCTCCTTGGGTCCTTTCTCTAGCTGCTCCATTGGGGACCCTATGCTCAGTCTATTTGTTGGCTGTGAGCCATTGGTATTTTGATCCGCCTTCCAATAAGGATCAAAGTATCCACACTTTGGTCTTCCTTCATCTTGCGCTTCAGAGGTCTGTGAGTTGTATTCGGGGTATTCTGAGCTTTTGGGCTAGTATCCCCTTATCAGTGAGTACATAGCTGCATACCATGTGTGTTCTTTTGTGATTAGGTTACCTCACTCAGGATGATATTTTCTAGCTTTATCCATTTGCCTAAGAATTTCACAAATTCATTGTTTTTAATAGTTGAGTAGTATTCCATTCATTCTTATCTCCCTGTACAAAGCTCAAGTCCAAGTGGATCAAGGATCTCCACATAAAACCAGATACACTGAATCTAATAGAAGAGAAGGTGGGGAAGACCTGGAGCACATGGGCAGAGGAGAAAATTTCCTGAATTGAACACCAATTGCTTATGCTCTAAAATCAAGAATTGACAAATGGGACCTCATAAAATTGCAAAGGCAAAGGACGCTGTCAATAGGACAAAACAGCAACCAACAGATTGGGAAAAGATCTTTACGAATCCTACATCCGATAGAGGGGTAATATCCAATATATACAAAGAACTCAAGAAGTTAGACTCCAAAGAACCAAACAACCCTAGTAAAAATGGGGTACAGAGCTAAATAAAAATTCTCAACTGGGGAATACTGGGTGGCTGAGAAATACCTAAAGAAATGTTCAACATCCTTAATCATCAGGGAAATGCAAATCAAAACAAACCTGAGATTGCATCTCACACCAGTCAGAATGGCCAAAATCAAAATCTCAGGGGACAGCAGATACTGGAGAGGATGTGGAGAAAGAGGAGCACTCCTCCATTGCTGGTGGGATTGCAAGCTACTAAAACCACTCTGGAATCAGGTTGGCGGTTCCTCAGAAAATTGGACATAGCACTACCTGAAGACCCAGATGTACCACTCCTGGGCATATACCCAGAAGATGCTCCAACATGTAATAATGACACATGCTCCACTATGTTCATAGCAGCCTTATTTATAACAGCCAGAAGCTGGAAAGAACCCAGATGTTGCTCAACAGAGGAATGGATACAGCAAATGTAGTACACTTATACTTTGACCATTTTAAAAACTGAAGACTTCAAGAACCTTAAAGACAAGTGGCTTTCCAAGGAGAAGTGACTGGGAACTGATAAAAATATATCAAAATCCATGAATTCTATTGTAGACTGAAAGCTATCTGCATTGAAAAGACATGTCTGCCTGCTAAATGCAGGGGTGTGTACATGCAGCCTTATTGGAGAAAATGGGCTTTATGGACACAATGAAGTTTGAGATCATCTTTCAATCTGGTGAGTTTTAAGTCCTGTCAGTCAGCCTGCCTCCTGCTTCCCCCCGCCTCTCTCTTCCACACACTCACACCCACACCCACACCCACACATACACTCACGTGCATGCCCATATAAACATACACACATACAATGTGTGTACATTTATGATGTTTGTATGTGTGTATGCATATTTCTGTAAATACAGGCACCAAATAACACATCGTGTGTCAGTGTGTTTATGATATTTTTAGGTATGTGTGCTTGTTTCTGTGAGTATAGGCACACAAATGACACCCCATGTATATGGGAGGGGAGGGAATCATAGGACAACCTCAGGTGTTGGTCCTCATCTTCCACCTCCATTGACATAGGATCTCTATATTTGCAGCTGTGTGCTTCAAGCTAACTGCCCTGAAAGCTTTAGGCATTCTTCTGCCTGCTCCTCCCATCTCCCCAAAGGAGCCCTGGGATTACAGAAGCTGCTTTCACTCCAGGCTTCACAAGAGCCCTGGGGATCTGAGATCAAGTCATCACCCTGCAAGAACGTTACCCACCGACACATCCCGCCAGCCCCAAAGAATGCAATATTTATCAAAGCAAGACGGTATTCAATAAGAATAAAAAGATAAGGGCATAAAAATGGGGAGTAGAAATTAAGATGTAGTTTCTGATAATTAGCAATTCTATATTACATTGTGGATTTGTTTTTTGAGAGATGATTAATTAAGTAAATAATAAATAGTAAATAAGATTCTAGACAGCTCTGTCTTGGATTTGTTGAACTTCATCAATATTAGAAGTCATGTATTAGAATCTTTAGAGCTGAAGAGTGGGACATGGTAAGTCTTAAGGAAAAAGAAACCATGGAGACAAGTTATAGTCATTCACTGGATATGAGTCTTTGCAAGATTAAAATAAAGGCCCTGGAAAAAGAACCAATGTTATCTTCAGGCTCCACAATACAGAAAGAAAAAAAAATCACTATCTAGGAAAGAGAGCAATTTGCATTTCAAGGTGCATCCAAGGATCTGAAAGATGGTACGGATCAGGTGAATAATAACTTCATCCACCACAAGCTTTCTTCACATGTCTATTTAGTGCTTGAGTGCACTTTTCTATTTTATTCTCCTAGCTTCTAGTCTCCCAAAGAGCTAAGCACCACACAATATCCAAAGTTGTCATTTCTAAGGCTAATGACATCTAATTCTTATCACGGGCTTTAGTTTTCTCTGTGTAGATGGACCCTGAGAAAAGCTGCCTTTCCACATCTCAATTTTGCCCATATCACAGAGCAAAATGTAAATTGCAAGTCTCTTGCCTCTTTGATTGTGTGCCGGGTCCCCTGCAGTTCCAGAAATAATGCACAGTTATCATCAGAAGGTCAGACTCCTTTTACCTCCATGCCTGTGGAAAGCACAAATTGGATCCTTTTCTCCAAACATGAGGCATCTTTGCCTCAGGACACTTATCTGGTATTCATATATTTCAAAGCAAGCTTGATTATCCAGAAAAAATTATGATTCTTTCTCCTTTTCTGAAGCTACAGAAATAGTACTGTACCCTGTCTGGACCAGTTGCTTACTTCTGTGGCCCTGAAGCCCACAAAGGAAGATTCAACTGGGCTGGTGATTCTGAATAGTTTCCACCATTGTAGGAAAGACAGAGCCAAAGGCTGCTCACATCATGGTAGACCAGAAGGCTGAAGCCAGGGGCTAGGGTAGTGACTTATCTCCTCCAACTATGGCTCTGCCTTCTAAAATTTCCACAGACCCCTAAATAGCACCAGCAGCTGAAGAAGAGACATTCACTACTTGAATGTGTATGTTGCGGGCTATGTTTCAGGTACATCTAACCTTTAGGGTCTATCAATATTTCTCCGATGAGCTAACTAATTTTATTCATCAATGGTAGAAGAATATGCATACACACACACACACACACACACACACACACACACATATATATATATATACACACACACACACACACACACACAGGTGGCATGAGAATTTTAAAAGTCTTTTAGTGTGTTGTGCCTCCAAGCCATGGTTGATCTTATTTGACAACTCCGCTCTTGACTACAGATTCCAAACACTTGTTCAAATGCCAGTTTAAGTGTTGCTGGGAATTCATGTTCTCCTTCTTTATGTCAGCAAATAGAGGCAAAGCAGTTCACCTCCCTGGTATGAATGGAATATATTCAGTCAAAGACCCAGATACTAAGAGTTCTTGAGAGAGACCCTGCTTACATACTTCCTTTAGTTTGACTGGCAGCTTCTGCCCTTCGCTAGTCTCCAGTCCAACTGGGTGATCTATAAATATTCAGACCTGAGCAATTATAAATAAAACCTCTACATTTATAGCTTATATATAGATGGATCTCTAACTGTATTTTGCTTTAGGTAGACCAACAGAAGCAGAACTAGAGATACACACACACACACATACATACACACACACACACACACACACACACACATTTCTCTTTCTCTGATGGACTTACACAGCACACTTAAATACATTGACTATGATGACCATAACATCTTCAGGTGGACTAAATTTCACTTAGTTCTATTTCTCCCAAACTCTAGCGCTCTGACCTCCATTTTCTTGCATTATCAGCTTTAGAAAATATGTAATTATAAAGTTTTTGAGATGGTCCTTTAACAGTGTTTCCAGCTGTCTCTCTGAATGCCATCCAAAGAGAATAGCTACCCCTACTCTTAGTTTCCCTAGGAGGGCTTGAGCCCAACATTCACACATGCCTTCCTTCCAGTCACAAAGCTACCATCAGTCATAAAGAAAATATGTGTTTCCCTTTAAATAAAGGCAGTAAGCAAACATGATTGCCTGTGCTTTCTCCCTCACTGGGCACTTAAGTCTTCTCCCCCCCTTTGCTTCAGTGGAATGGATTTCAGTCTGGCTGGTTTCTGGCTTTCTCCCCTTCTGCAGTCACCTTGAGAAAATTCTTCCTTGTCTGCTCAACTTTGCCCAGGGCAATCCTGGCTTTGCCAGGCTTGAGAGCTTCCTCTTTCCTGAGTTTGCTATTGGACTTGTAACTAGTTGGCCAGAGTCCTCAAACAACAACGTTTCTATGTTATATTTAGATATCTTTAATTATTCAGAAATGGTCTACCTGCCTGAAAATGAAGGTGAAGTTTCTTAATATAGAAGAAAATGTAAAAAGTACAGGGCAAACAGAAAAAGTAGATAGTATATACTCAAAAGTTTGGGAGATTTTATTTTCCAGTCAGTGATGGGCTTGGAGCAAGTCTGAACGCCATTTTGACCAGCATGCCTCACATTTGCCTCCACATTGCTCTGTTCAGCCTGGTTATGATTTAATGTTTTCCTGTTGTACTTCTTCCTCTTATTCCCATGATCAGACCTTCCTAGACCTTTTGTGAACAAGAATTAAAGCCACAGACTCTAGTCAGTCATCTAATGCCTAACAGAGTTTTTCCTGATTCTATTTTTCAGACACTAGAGAGTTCTAGGAAGTGAAACTAAAATGTCAGTCTAAGGTTGGAAGGTACTGTTTTGTTCCTGAGTGCTTGTAAGTGCCTAGGGCTAGTTTCTTCAGATTCCTCCCACCCCCTTGGGATGAATATTGAAGCCTTTTCTCTATTGAGGGCTACAAGTGGGATTTCTAAATCATCAGCCAGAACCTTCCTCGTGTTCTGTAATAGTGAGACACTGCTGTACTCCAAGTTGCCGCTTCATGCACTCTCTTGATATTAATCCTTCCGTGGAGACCACTGCCTGGGTCAGAAGTTGGACAGTCAATTTCCTTTGACATTTTGAAACTGTGCTAGAGGGCATCATTTCTGAAGGTCAGGTACAGCCCTCCTATACAGATTTAGGTTCTAGTAGCTAAGCCAGGACTTTCTATAGTCCGTCCTTGTGGCAAGAAGCATCTACTTAGCTACAAGTAGCTCATACGCTCTGCATTTATAATTCCAGGACAATTTAGTCAATGACCGAGTATAAGACTTGGGCTAGAACCTGTGTATTTACTTGTTCAACAAATATTCTTGACACATTTGATATAAGGATATATTTTTTTCTGCATGTTGGAGATTCAGAAACAATAAGAAAATTTCCCATTCCTAATGACTAGAGTGAAAATATTGAAGAAAATGAGGGAGTCTTGGGAGATGGCTTAGTGGATAAAGGTGTTTGCTTTGCAAGCTTGAGAACTTTACTTCATATCCCCATAACCCATGTTAAAAAGCTATATATAGTTATGCATTCCTATAGCCCCACTGCTAGGGTGGAGACTAACAGACAGAGACAAGGATTTCTGGGGCTTGCCTGTCACTAATCTAGCTCTAGGTTCAGTGAGAGACACTCTCTCAGGGAGAAACACAGTGAGTGACTAAGCAGGATACCTGATGTTTTTCTCTGGCTTTGTGTACCCACACTCATGTACTCACATGGCTATACACCAACACACACACACACACACACACACACACACATAAGGAAAGATTTTGACTAAAATAAGCTACTAGTTACGTGTTAATAATCATTTCCATACTTTTGGAAAGTTAAGTTTTCACTAAAAATTTCCTCCAGGCATTTAAACATTACGTTTTAGAAGATATGACACACCAGGTCTCCCATGGTCAGAGATAGAAGAGATTTATTTAAATATAGAAATTTCCAATGGGAACAAAACAAAGACTTCCCTGTACAACCGATGTGACATTATCTTCTGATCAGTGAGAAAATGTGGATCCTGTCAGGGCACACACCTGAGCTGAAACCAGGCCACAGACTTTGATTGTTGGACATTTAGAAACAGAATCAAGACACTGCGATTGTATCACAGTATCTTCAATAATCTGCTTTGTGTATTTGGAGCCTCACAGCTAACTCCTAAGCTACCCGCCTCTCTTCTGCACTTACATGTTTCTTCCTATAAAGTCCTTCATTTTTTACTTCTTACAAAGAACAGTTCATCATTATTCCAACTCTGCAAGCTCCTTCATTGTTTATTTACTCACACTCAAAGAGCTCCCAAGAAGCTTTTAAAAGAAGAAACATGGATATAAGTAGGCTATTAAAACCAAGATTGAAATGCTAAGATTACTAGAGGAAAAGGAGACGTTGTCTAGAAATTTTAGACTAACTTAAGAACTAAATTCATCTCGGGAAGTTCTTTCTGTAATTTAGAAGACTGCACATAAATGGGATGGTCTGTCTTTTTCTGATTCACAGGAATAAACATCTTGATGTATGTCAATTAATTATAAAGCTTTGATGGTCAGCTTATGCATATGTCCACGTTTGTTCAATTTCTTCTTTATGTCCATGTTTGCTTCTTAGATTATCTATTCCTTAGTAATTGTAGTCCCAGCTTATAGCCTATACACTTATTTAATTAATAACATTTTAATGCTGTAAAATAATAAAAGTTTAATATTTCTAGACTAATCACCCATGATGATTAATAAGAAATTTAACCCTAACAATCATTAAGCAACTTCTACCTTGTACTGCAGGTGCTGCATTTCTATTTAATTTGCTTGCTTTTGTTTTAATCATTTATTATTTGTTCAGTTTGTCAATTGAAAGGGATTTTTATATCATTATTATCTCTTGAGCGACAGCTAAACTTATTTCAAGGTCCCTCCCATCTTCCCAGAAAGCTAATGTTTTGTGGCTCTCTGTTCCTCTCATCAGCTCTCTCCCTGTCCTTGTTTTAATGCTGCCTGTGATCCTGTTTATTTCTCTGCCTAGAGATTTATTTGCATAAATTTATAGCTATCCTTTCTTTATCATTACCTTCATATCTTCATTTTTGCATATTAAGCTATTAGTATATTTTTAAGATGTTGGGTTTAATCCTAATACTACATGACCATTCTGAAATCCAGTGCTGACACAAGTTACCAAAAATAGTGTCAGGAGATGGAGGTTTAAGGACTCTATCCTTAAGACTGACTTTTTTAAAGACACCATCCTCAAGCTGTATGCCCAGGGCCACATATAATTCCAGCTAACTACTTATATACAGGTTGCTATGAACATTCAAATTCAATGATTTCTAAAAATAATATTGTTACTTTCTGAAGTATGTTATACTTAAGTTTTACTATAAAATATACATAGACAGTATGTTTTCAGTCATGCTGAACTATATATAATATAATATAATAATATAATAATATAATAATATAATATAATATATCAGTTATTTTTTATCATTGGCCACATAATAAATCCTGATTGATTTTTCTTAAAATTTATTCTGTTTTTAGTGTTGCATATATGTTTGTGAGTATGGGTACTGTGTAAAGCTACCTGAAGAATCTAGAAAAAGACATGAAATTACCTGGAGCTGGATTTAAAAGCCATTGTGAGAAGCCCAGTATGGGGACTAGAAGCTGAACTCCAGTCCTCTGCAAGAGTGCATGCTAGTAACTGCTGAGCCATCTCTCCAGCCTCTGCCCTCATTGGTTTTTAAACTGCTCTGTTTATCTGAGACCAGATTGGCCCAATGTTCTAACATTTTAATTTGTGGTTAGTCTTTGTTGGTTCCCAACTTCTATGTATAGTTGATACTCTGTAGGGAGTTTACAATGAGTCTCATTATTGTTATAAAACCAAGACTCTCCTCACCTAATACACTGCAAAGTTTTCAAAGCTCTGCACTAGAAGCTGGAGGTAATGACCATATGTATTTATTTTACCACAGACCAGACCTCTATACATTAAAAAAGTGCCAAATCTTTAAAGATACTGTTTAGTTTTATAGGGATTTATTTATTTTTATTTTATATGCATTAGTGTGCTTTACTTACATGTGTGTGTGCATATCATGTGTGTGCAGTGCCTTTGGAGGCCAGAAGAGGGTGACTGGTTCCCTGGAACTGGAGTGATGGATGTTTGTGAGCAGCCTTATTTATGGTTGCTGCAAATTGAACTAAGATCCTATATAAGAGCAGGCAAGTCTCTCCAGCTCCAAAGAGACTATATAAAGCAAGGGAATCCCTTCCTTGGAGCACAACTATTTTTCAAGAACATGGAAATTTTTCTATATGGATTTGAGTGTGTAAATTGGCATAATCACTCCATGAAAACATCTCATGATCTCCCCCCCATCCCCCCCAAAAATATAGAAATCCAGAGTATCCAAAATCTCTGCTCCAGCAAACTTATGTCTAGGTAAATGTCTGAGAAAAAAATGCCCATAGTCAGGAAAAATTGTAGAAAACATTTTGGCACACACAGGAGTGACTACTGGGATTTTGGCTTTCTCACCTTACAGTTTTTCTAATTCATTGTTTCTGAGCCACTTTGTAACTCTGAGAATTGTTAAGGACTATAAAGTGTTAAAACGTACATTTCTCATAAAATGCTTATGAATCTTATGGAAAGCAGCCTATTATTGTTTTGTTAATATTGACCAATTTAGTTCTTAATAATAAATAGTTTTCATCATTTCTTATTGCATAAATATCTATTTGTTATTTAAGACCAATTAAATGTTTTTCTAGTTTACTAATTACTAGATTACACATATTTTTTTTAATGTGTATGAGTGTGATCCCACATGTTTGCACGTGTGCCTGGCGCCCACTGATAACCAAAGAGGACATTGGATCTCCTGCAAATGAAGTTACAGATGGTTGTGAACCACCAAGCGAGTGATGTAAATTGAACCTAGATCCTCTGGAAAACCAGGCAGTGCTCTTAACTATTAGACTCTATATCAAGCCCCTGATTTACTAGTTAATAAGTGAATTAGGTATGTTTGGAGCTTGTGTCCTTTTTATATTTGTATGGAAGCCATGATTTTGCCTATAAAAAAGTATTACTTACCAGCACAAGAAACAAACACCATGATAGTCCTAGAGGTATTGTTTGTAGTACTCGTGGGGAAGATAGGGCTAGTGATGGGTCTGCAACTGTTTTTATCTTCCTTGAGGAAACCTCAGGAGTTCTGACCTCCTTTAAACACAGTGATGAAATTTACTAGTTGGAAGATAAATGAAGGTCTTCTGGGCCTACTATATCCTGATTTCTTACCTAAGAAATTATTTTAGTATTCTATACTGAGCCTATCTGTGTTTTATATTGTAAATAAAACTTTAGTGAGGATGGGAAGGGTAAGGGAGCTACTGCTTCCTTCCTCTGAACTGCATTCACCACACACAGAGAGAGAGAGAGAGAGAGAGAGAGAGAGAGAGAGAGAGAGAGGGAGGGAGGGAGGGAGAAGGAGAGAGAAAGGGAGAGGGAGAGAGTTATGCATGCCGATACACATACACACACATTACCAAAGGAACAGATAGATAGACAGACAGACAGACAAATAGGTAGATAGATAGATAGATAGATAGATAGATAGATAGATAGATAGATAAAAATAAAACCATCCCAGCACAGAAAACAAGGTAACATATGAGACTGTATTGCATGTAGAAGAGACAGGGATGTTAGAACCTTCCACAGAGTCTCTACTGTCTCCTCTTTGACTCTCAGACTCATAGAGGTGTAACTTTGTGGCTGTGGTGTATCTGACTAACAATCAACATCTGATGAATGTGTATGTAGTTTATAGCCCTTTCAAGCTAGAGGTTAACCAGCAAATATTGATAATATAATTTATTATACTTTAGACAGACAGTCTTATACATAATTTAGTAAATGTATTTAGTCATAGTTAGAAATTTCTTTCTTGACTAACAGAACAAATATCCTTCTTCCTAATGGTGTCTTAAGTGAACTTTCATTTTCTTCATGACTCTCTTACTGACAAGGAGAATAAGACACTGTAATGCATTTTATGAATATGAAAATCTACTTCTTTTCATACTATTTAATTTCTACAATTTTTAATACTCCATGTAATTGATTTTGATACAAATAAATCAACTAGTCAATTAATATTTTTAAAGACAAGTTCTATATTATCTGAAAAAAATAATTATTTATTTTTTCAAGATACTTATGATCAGGATCCATGTGAACACTTTAGAGAGAAAGGATTTTTCTTATAAGATTCCCTGGATCCTCTTTCCCGTAATAACTATGGTATACAGTGGGATCTCATCCCACTGTAATGGAATTTGGTGCAATTGTAGGGTGTATATTTTAACAGGACTCTTGTCTATGAAAGCAAAGACTTAGATGAGGGAGGTAATGAAAGTGTACAACACACTTAGTCTTCAAATTCAACACAAAATAGAGTTGAGCCCAGTGCACTTTGGGTTTTATTGGTAGCCTGTGCTTAGAGGCTCTTACATGTTCTGGAGTTTTCTTCAAAAGGTAGTCAGGGAATTTCTAGTTCCCAGTGTGCCAGGATATACACTAAGAAGTGTATAGCAACAGAAAACCCAGAACCTGATAATGGCAACCAAGGAAATGAAAGAAGACAAAAAATCAGAATAGTAGAATACTGGTTGGCACTTTACCACAGTTAATGGAAAGAAACATCACAAGTCTAAGAGGCTTAGAGAATACCTGTCGGATACTCCGAAGAGTCATACATAGACATGCATATTCAAACTTCAAATATATAAAACATAAAGACAAGCATCTTCAAGCAAAGCAGAGAAAGACCTTGCCTATTGTAAAACAAAGGAATTATATCTAATTTCAAAAATACTTTCAAGAAAAGAGTAGAGGGAAATATTTACCCTCTGGAGCCGAGAAGCAACATAGAATTCTGTACCTAGGAAATTACTTTGCAAAGTAACAGAGGAGTGCTTTCTCAGAAAAGCAAAGGCTGGGGTATCTTAATTCTGGTAAACCTACTTTACAAGTAATGATGAGAAGGTTTTCGGTGAAATGGGAAGTGAGATTGGTCAGAAGCTCGGGTCTACATAAAGCAAGCATAGGAGAGAAAGGTGAAGGTAAAGACTTCTTATTCTCATTCTGTTAATCTGACAAAGAGTTTGCTCAAAATTGGAGCAACCCCAAATACTTGATTATGTTCAATCAATATGATTGGTTAGATATGGATGAATAAATATAAATACATATAGAAATGCAAAGAATGCCAGCCATAATACAGAGGAGTATATATTAAGAGTAATGATTATTTTGCTATCTTGAAGTCCTTGCAGAGTCCATGAGGCTTTATTTGAGAGTAGCCATGGATTAGTAGGAAATGTACATTGTTTTTTTACTGTATGACAACTCAAAAACAGGAAACATGATCCACATGCTATGAAAGAAGTGAGTATATCATATATTCATACATTTATATATATATATGTGAAATGAAAAATAAGATAAAATTTTTAAGCCTTGTTGCTTATGTTATAACCACACATCAAATGAGGTACAAGAAGAAAGGAGGAGTGGCCCCTGGTTCTGGAAAGACTCAGTGAAGCAGTATTCGACAAAACCAGAACGGGGAAGTGGGAAGGGGTGGGTGGGAGGACAGGGGAAGAGAAGGGGGCTTACAGGACTTTCAGGGAGTGGGGGACTAGAAAAGGGGAAATCATTTGAAATGTAAATAAATTATATCGAATAAAAAAATTAAAAAAAAAGAAGTCTCCAGAGATGCCATTGATTTCTTTTTTCTATTGGTCATCAACTGCTGGGCATACAATCTACCCTTAAGAGTAGTTTGTTTCCCTTGGAGAAATTTTTTCATTTTTAAGAGATTCTATGTTAGGAATGGGAACATGTGTCCATGAATCCTTTCAAATCTAGTCTACATGTGGTACACACTTGTGCAAGCCTTGTGCATTCAGTCTCTGTCTCTGTGAGTTCCCCTGTGCCTTGGCCTTGTTGCTTAGTTTCAGAGGTTTAGTCCATTATCAGAAGGAGTGGAGAATGGTTGCATGAAGACAGACATGGTGCTACAGAAGTTGAAAGTTCTGCATCCAGATTCACAGGCAGCAGGAAGAGATGCTGGACTTGGCTTGAGCTTTTGGAACTCCAAAACCCACCACTATTACACACTTCTTCAAACACACCACCCCTTCTAGTCCCTGTCAAGTTCCTTAATGACCAATCACTCAAAGCATATGGGGGCTCCTTTCCTATTTAAACCATTACACTCTGCTCCCTGGTCCCATACGCTGGTAGCCATATCACAATGTAAAAACTACATTCAGTTCAGCTTCAAAGTCCTATAGTCTATAACAGCTTAAGGGCCCCAAGTCTTGTTTGAGACTCTGGAAATCTCTTAACTTAATCCCTGTAAAGTCAAAATGAAAAAAAAAAAAAGATTACATACTTCCAATGTACATTGGTACAATGTACTCATTACCATCCCGAAGTGGAGGAAAGGGATCATAGTGGGGAAATAGTGGACCAAACCAAGACCTAAAACAAGCAAGGCAAATTCCATACTGTGCTTCTCTATGTCTAAAGTTAAAGAGCTTTTCAGACCTGCAACTCCTTTCAGCTCTATACCTGCAACATATTTCTCTCCCTTTGACTGGTTCCACACTCAGTCTGTAGCTTTTCTTGGCACATATCCCTTGGATCTGACATCTTCAAAATGTGTGTTCTCCAAGACAATGCAGGCTTCATACTCACAACTTCACATAAAGGCCTCTTTGGAACTTTGTGCAGGGACATCCCTGACACGCATGTAGCTTCAGTAATATTCCTTAGCCAGGGATTCTACAACCCCTTTGTTGTATTCTTGACTCTAAAGCCAGAACCATGTGGCCAAAGTTGCCAAGCTCTGCTGATTGATGAGACTGGATTTGGTCTCCTTATTCAAATACACTTTCAGCACCTTTCTAGTTTTGGTGGTTGCCTTTGATATTTAAATTTTTCTTCATTCCTTTTCACAAGTTGGAAGCTTAGCTGGATAGGGTGGAGCTTATCCCTGAGGTCATCATTCCCTTTATTCCACTCAGCAGCAGGCTTTTCTCTAAGTTTGGTATTTACTAGAGACCTGAACTTAGCACCATTCCACTTCCTGCTGCTCTTTTTCCTCTGCACATTTTGTTTTTTTTCCTTGCTCAATTGCACCTTTTCATTATAGATCTGCATAAGAATGGCCACTAATAACCATGTAGCACAGTCAATACTAGGCTGTCTTGAAATCTCCACTGCCAGGGACATCAATCCAAATATTCTCCAATTTAGTATCAGGCAGATTTTTTTTTCAAACAAGGGCATTCTTTGCCAAAATATCACAACAGTTTCTAGGTCACTTACTGATGTTCTTCTCTGAACCTTCTTGAGTTGGTCCATCTTAATTTACATTGCTCTAAGCACCACTCTCTTTCATGCTCCTGCTTGTATGGCTCATTAAGGCACACTTAAGGTGGTCAATTGATTTCCTAATTCAAAGTCCTAAAGTCTACATTTCACCAACAAGCAGCATGGTCAGGCCTGTCACAGCCCTCCTTGGTACCAACTTCTCTCTTCATGTTCTATTGCTGCGAAGAGACACCATGATCATGGCAACTCTTATAAAAGAAAACATTTAATGGGGCTGGCTTACAGTTTCAGAGGATTAGTCCATTATTGTCACAGAGGGAAGTATGGCAGCATACAGGCAGAAATAGTGCTGAAGAAAGATCCATCCAGATCTGGATCCTGGGTGGTGCATGAGCTTTTGATACCGCATATCCTACCCTCGGTGACACACTTCTTCCAACAAGGCCACACCTCCTAATCCTTGTCAAGCAGTGCCACTTGCTAATAACCAGACATTCAATTATATGAACATACTGGAGAGGGGCATTACTATTCAAACCACCACAATGCCCAGGAGTGGTATAGTTGGATCTTGAGGTAGATATATTCTAATCTTCCCGAGGAGCCACTAAATTCCACAGTGTGTGTTTTAAATTCTGATAGAATTCTGTGTTAAAACTGTCTAGCCCTAGGCTTTTTTTTGGTTGGCAGAGTTTTAATTATTGCTTCTATTTCACTGTGGGTGATAGGTTTGTTTAAATTGCTTATCTGATTTTGATTTAATTTCTTTAAGTGGTATGTATCTAGAAAATTACCCATTTCTTTTAGATTTTTCAATTTGGTGGAGTACAGATTTTGGAATAGGTTATTATAATTCTCTCAGTTTCCTTGGTATCTGTTGTTATGTCCCTCTTTTCATTTCTAATTTTGTTAATTTGTATATCCTCTCCCTCTCCCTCTCTTTCTCCCTCTCCCTCTCCCTCTTCTCCCTCTTGTCCCTTGCCCTGTCGCTGTCCCTGTCCCTGTCCCTCTCCTTGTCCCTCTCCCTCTCCCTCTCCCTCTCCTTCTCCCTTTCCCTCTCCCTCTTACTCTTCCACCCTCTCCCTCTCCCTCTCCCTCTCCGTCTCCTGCTCCCTGACTTTTGGTTAATTTAGATAAAGGTTTGTCAATCTTACTGATTTTCTCAAGAATTGGCTCTTTGTTTTATTGATTCTTGTATTGTTTTTGTTGTTTGTTTGTTTCTGTTTTATTGGTTTCAGCCCTGAGTTTATTTTTTCCAATCAACTTCTTTTGGGTGTGACTTCTTCTTTTTGTTATAGGACTTTCAAGTGTGTTGTTAAGTTGCCAATATGAGATCGCTATTTCCTTCTTAATGTAGGCACTTAGAACTATGAACTTCTCTCTTAGCACCATCTTCAACCACCTCCATTGTGTTCCACAAGTGTGGGCATATTGTGCTTCATTTTCTTTCAATTCTAGAAAGTTTTTAATTTTTTTCTTGACCCACCATTTTCAACCAGTAGCAAGTTGTTTTGCAAGCTTTTTCCCTTTCTTTTGTTGATTTCTAGCTTTAGTCTGTGGTGGTCAGATAGACTGAAGCATCTATTTTTTTCTATTGTATCTTTTATGCTTAAGATTCTTTCTTCGCTCTCTTATATTCTGTTTGTCAATCTTGCCTATGAGGTTCCATTTGTTTTCATAAATTTCTTTGAGGGTTTTATTTATTTCTTCTTTAAGGACCTCTTGCATGTTCATAAAGTCTATTTTAAGGTCTTAGTCCTGGGTTTTAGCTGTGTTGGAATACTCAGAGCCTGGTCTGATAGGGTTGCTGAACTCTAGTGAAGACATACTGATGTAGCTTTTGGTGACTGTGTTTTTATACTGCCTTCTGGGCATCTGGGTTTGCAAAGATTATAGTTCTAGATGCTAATTTCTGGTCTTGTCTTTATTGGGAAAGTATTTTCTCCTTGGTTTCTGTTGCCCTCTTTGATTTTTAGGAGAATGTGATGGCTATGTGTTGCCTGCTTAGAAATTCTTCTGGTATCCTGATTGGTTCTGGGTAAAATGTATTCTTATGCATTGGGAGCTGACATTTATGAATGGGATTGGAATAAGAGTTAGAGGGCTAAGGATTTTCACAGGAGAGAGAAAGGAGGGTGTTTCAGCATGGTCTGATTAGTCCCCTAAAAATAGGAACAGAGTGAGGAGAGGCCAAAGCAAGTAGTCTGCTACAGAACTGCAGATGAGACCTAGCGTTAGGGTTAGACTGAGAGACTGGATATGACAGAGGTGAGGCAGAGCAAAGACCTGAAGCTTACTGACCTGCTTGGCTGATCCACTTGCTTCTCTGTTAGGCCAGAATGATGTTCCCAGAGAAAGCCTGCTTGAATTAGGGTCTGGGATAACTGCATGAGTGGGGAGGAAAGATGAAAGAGAAGATGTGTATTATCAGCTGGGTACAGAAGCAAAGATGAGAGAGAGTCCACAGCAGGTGGTTTGCTACAGAGATGGTGTACTGGCTGGTTTTGTGTCAACTTGACACAAGCTGGAGTTACCATAGAGAAAGGAGCTTCAGGTGAGGAAATGCCTCTATGAGACCTAGCTCTAAGGCATTTTCTCAATTAGTGATCAAGTGGGGGAGGGCCTTGTGGGTGGTGCTGTCTCTGGGCTAGTAGTCTTGGGTTCTATAGGAAAACAAGCTAAGCAAGCCAGGGGAAACAAGCCAGTAAGTAATATCCCTCCATGAGCTCTGCATCAGCTCCTGCTTCCTGACCTGCTTGAGTTCCAGTCCTGACATCTTTAATGATCAACAGTAGTGTGGAACATATAAGATGAGTAACCGCTTTCCTTATCTTGCTTCTTGGTCATGATGTTTGTGCAGGAATAGAAACCACTACTAAGACAGATGGGGATAAGATTGAGGGATCAAATTTGGAAGAAAAGAAGGAGCAGTAAAGATCCATACTCAGGCTATCTGTTGCCCTGCCAGGTGTGGCCTGCAGGCTCCTGGGGAATGCCTGCTAGAGTAGGGGGCTGGGATATGCAATGAATGGTGGCATGAAAATTGGAGGGGAAGATCTGTACGGTCCACTGTTAAAGAGGGTAAGAAATAATGGCAGTCTGCTACAGAGATGATGTTCTGCTTCCCTGGCTGGAGTGGCCTGCAGGCTCCCGTGGAATCTTAGTTTGATTTTTATTGCTGTGACAAACACCATTACCAAACATAACTTGGGGAAAGACGTGATTTCTTTCAGTGTACAGCTTGAAGTCCACTGTGAAAAAAGGTTGAGGCAGGAGGACCAGGCAGGAACCTCCATGCAGGAACTGACTCAGACACCATGGAGGGTGACTGCTCCTTGCTGGCTTGTGCCTCCTGGTTTTAGCCTTAGCTAGAGCTCACCTAGGACTCAGGATTATCTGCCCAGGGATAACACCACCCACAGTGCGCTGAGCCTTTTCACAATTATCATTAATGAGGAAAAAATGCCCCACAGACCTGCTCACAGGGCAATCTGATGGAGGAAATGAACATCTGCTGATGCTGGTGCTAATTTCAAATCTTTGCTACTGAGAGGCTCTGCCAGAGCCTGACAAATACATAGGCAGATGTTTGCAGCCAACCATTGCCTGAGCACAAGGTCCCCAATGAAAGAGTTAAAAAGGACTAAAGGAATAGAACGGTTTGCAATCCCATCGGAAGAACAACAATATCAACCAACCAGATACCCCCCCCCCCCCAGAGCTCCCAGGGACTAAAGCACCAACCAAAGAGTACACATGGAAGGACCCATGGCTCCAGCTGCATATATAGCCAAGGATGGCCCTGTTGGGCATCAGTGGGAGGAGAGGCCCTGGGTCCTGTGAAGGATCGATGCCCCAGTGTAGGGGGATGTCAGGGTGGGGAGGCAGGAGTGGGTGGGTGGGGGAGCACCCTTAGAGAAGCAGGGTGAGGGCAGATGGGATAGGGGGTTTCCATAGGGCAAACTGGGAAAGGGAATAACATTTGAAATGTAAATAAATATAATATCCAATAAAAAAAAAGGAAAAAAATCTTTGCTACAAACCTTCTATGCTGGAATGTGTTTTTGACACAGTAGAAGTCAGATTGTATGCTTAGGGGCAGAAAGTCTATGGGAAGTCTCCACATCATTCCCTCCAATTTGTTATGAACCTAAAACTGCTTTTTTACAGATCCAGCTGATGGACTTTAAGAACAAATGTTTTCCGATACGACTTTAAGATTACTTTTCCTGTCCCATTCTTCAAACTCTCCCGATTACTTGAAAAACTTCAATAAAGTCAGAAAACTCATAAGAGACTAACTCGTGTCTATTGAGCTTGGGAAATAAATCAGAGGATCCTGTCTGTGCGAGAAGGAAGGCGGTGCTTGGAAGTGGCTGCAGGAATTTTGCGCAAAGGCAATCAAAGGGAACACTCTGCCATAATTCGATAAAAGAGAGAACAAAGCACAGCTAGGAAGACAGGAGTTTCTCCAGCTTTCACCTAATGCATAAGACTGCCATTCGGCTATTTAAAGTTAGATCGTACCCTGAGATCCTGGAAGGTAAGGAACTTTGATATTATCAGAACACACTGAGCTGACCAAAGATAGCGGAAACAACTCATGACAAGTGAAGACATATATTTTGATTTTTCACATATTTGAAATTGTTTTGATCTTCATATATAGACATTTAGTGATGCCTTTTAGAACCATGGTCTTAATTCTTTTTTTTTTTTCATGGTCTTAATTCTTAAAGTTGCCTTTGAAATTATCTTGTGGAGATAGAATGTATATAGTGAAGGAACAGGCTTTATACACATAACACTGACATACAGCTACAAATGAGGTTCATGTAAACCCAGCACTCACAGCAAGAATCTAAGTATTACCAAAGATCCTACTGATAATATCTAATAATTTGTAAGTAATGTAGTTAACTGTGCGTTCACTGTCTGTCCTTTACAGTAAATGTTCAGCAGAGTAGGTGGTTTGGCTTTCCTCATAATCTTGCCAATACTTTTTCCTATTCTTTTGTCATTCTGGTAGACATGCATATGAAATATATCTTAATTTTAATTTGGATTTACCTGATGACTAATGAAGTTGCAAACTTTTGAGGCAGTGGGGCACTGGCCTTGGACACACAGTGCAAGTACTCTAACACCCAAAGATATCCCCAATTGGTCCTTTTTGTTTTTATGCTAGCTGGACATGTAATAGTATCTTCTCATGGTCTTTTTTGCTCTTCTTCTTTGTCCTATTTTTATTTTCCTGCCTTATTCTTCCTGTTCCCGGCCTCAGCTTCCTTCCTACTTCTCCTTTTCCTTCTCTTCTTTATCCTCCTCCTCCTATTATTATTTCTCCTTCTTCCCTTCTTTTGATACAAGGTCTCATATGACCCAGGTTGGTCTTGAACTGGCTATATAGCTAAAAATTGATCTTGAACTTCTGATCATCCTGCCTCCACCTCCCAAGTGCTAGGATTACAGTTGTATGCCACCATGCCTGGTCCATAGGATTCTTGACATAACAGGTTAACTATGCATTGGCTACTAAGGTATGTAAGTCAAGTAAGACATACAAACAGACATGTCAGTCACATGAGGTATGCTTATTGCATATAGATTGGCAGCAAGGAATACCAGAAACCTAGGACTTATCATAACTGATATCCAAAATGCGGGAAAGTTGATCTAGGCAGATACAATCAACTTTACATATATTACCTAGACTACAATTAAGAGACTCTGTAAAGAAGCTCATTCTAGATTTCATATATGTAGGATAGATGGCTATTGAGCCACAGTTCTAAAGGACACCCCATTTCAGGTGAAGCTGAACAGTCTAGGCTATTCTAGCCAATTTCCTCTTATCTCGAGTTACGTCATTTGTAGCAAAGTCAACAATTATCCTTGAGAAATATAAACAAAATGTGCAGGGGACTGGCTTAAGCCATGCCCAGTAGAGGAACTGTCCTGAAATGGTCAGTCCAAGTCCCTCTGCATTAGCTCCCACTTCCATATTGTTCTCTATTTAAATCTCTATTTATTCACTACTTAATTCTTAACTTGTAGTTGTGTATATGCATGTCTGTGTGTGGATATGTGCATACAGACATGTTCATCTAAGATATAGAAAAGTAATTTTCAAAGATTTAATTTTAAAAGATGTGTATCTGTGCATGGGGTCAGTGTGCGTGTGAGTTTAGGTGCTAGTGGAGACCACACTGTCAGATTTCCCCAGCATCTAGAGTTACAGGCAGTTGTGGGCCTCTAGGCATGGATGATGGAGATCAGTTAAACCTACTTTCTAGCCTCTCTGAAAAATATTTTTTTTTCATCTTATATCCTTCAACCTTGCAGAATTTACTAATGAGATTTTAAAAATTAAGAAGTATATATCCTTAGGGGGAAAGTGGGCTCAGTTATGTGCTTTGTAACAAAGATCATAGGAGGTCTGCTCTCAGCAAAAAACAAAGACAACAAATCAATTTATAGCTAAACTCTTTCACATAGTAAAATTCTGGTCAGATGGGTGCACTGGAGAATTCTCGATTGCATCTGAGAAAGAAAACTGAAAATTTACACAAACTCTGACCTTTAGACCAAACCTGGGAGGAATAAAATAGTAAAACTCTGGGTAAAAAAGAGGCTCATGAGGCCACAAGCAAGAGGACCTGATATCAATTCATGGGACCCACATATGGAATGAGAGAACTGACTTCGACAAATTGTTCTCTGACCTTTACACACAAACCATCATGGCATATGTATCAACACACAAACACATATATGTCTACACACATGCGGGCACATGAAACAACAAATGAATACAAATAAAGAAAAAGAATAAAGAAAAGAAAACCTGAAAAGCCCAAATTGCTAAATAATATCAAAACAAATTCATAATTGTATTAATATAGCATGCCATGATTAAGGCCATAATATTCAGGGGACCAAAACCAGCTTAATATGCAAAAAAACTTTCAACACAATTTATTATTAAAATGGAACGATGAAGACATATGTTTAGGGGTGGAGCAAAGTTGATAGAGCATTCAGGAAACCCTTGACTTGATCTTGTGCATTGCACAAAGCAGGCATTTTTGTGTAAATCTGTAATCTCAGAATTGAAGAGGTGAAGGAAGGATTATCAGAAATTCAAGGTCATCCTTAGCTACTTAGTAAGATGGAGATGAGCCTGGCTACACATGAAAGACCATGTCCCACAAAACAAAGTAAACAAAACAAAGCGCCCCCCAAGGTACTTTATATCATGTCATCCAAAACCAGAAAATTCATATGATAGCATTCAACATGTATATGATAAGATGTCTAAGCATATTAACCATTGCAAGTGTAAAAGCTTCGTATGTCAAGTTGTCTGTACCACGCAATACTTTCCTAATTTCCTTTTTTTCTTTTCTCTATTCTAGCTTTTGTGGATCTGCAAGAGACAACTGTGCTAGAGATTTGGAGGTCAGTGTTAAAAGTGCCACCTTAGCTTGCTGCTCTAGTGACTTACATCATTAGAAGGGACAGCAGCTAGCCTGTCTTGCAGTTGCTTCATACCCTTGCCTTCACTGAATTCCCCCATCAGATTCATTGACTCCCTGCCTCAAGAGTGTGTTTAGCTTTTTAATGCAGGATATCAGCTTCTTCTACATGACATGCACACTGGGGAGGGGGTGGGAACAAAATGGAACAGGTTCCAGTAGATTCTTTTCTCATAGGTTGCAGCTCATGTTTGTAGGTTACCCATTTGCATCAATCACTTTGTTTTTACTGCTTATCCTATTGACTTCCATCTTCAGCATCAGATACACAGTCAGATGCTTTCAGAGACTGCTCAACCAGCATCCACAACTCATATTTACAAGAGGCAATTGATCAATTGAGCTATAAACAGATACAGACGCCTAACTTGCAGCTAACCTTGAGCTCACTAATGAATTATTCTGTAGCTCCCTCTAAATTAAAGAGTAAGCTGACACACCCAATGCTTTCCTGGAGATAGAAAATTTCCTCTCCCAAATACATAGCCTAGGTAGAGAAAAAAAGAGCACTGTTCAGAGAGAAAGATGCTAGAATACTCATAATCTCAAATGTCATGATCATTGATATAGACATACATATTGAACCCACATAAAACGATACTAGAACACCTATATCTAGTTTAACACATAAGCACAAAGAATTTAAGCAAAACAAGTGAACGTTTTTTAAATGTAAAAACTCATATAAACTCTAGGGAATGCAAGACTAATCTATGTTGACAGAGCCAATTAATGGTCTGAGGATGGACCTTGATGTAACAACTCACAGGAATATACACAGTTATTCACACTCCAGTTCCCTCTAAAGTGTGCTTTCAAAATGGTGAGACCTTAAATAAGCCATTTCATATCTCTGGAGAAAAAAAACAAGCTTTAAAAGGAAATATTTATCTATTTAATTTCCATTTAGCTTGAGAGTAAAATGGAAAACATCAGAATCAGTTGGGGCATGCAATAAAATGTTCTAGGATAATGTAAACATTCTACATCCATAAAGTCTCATACCATTGCTAAAAATCACATGTGGTAATTGCACATTTGAAAACTCCCATGGCAACTGAGAGGTTATAATGTGTTATTACTTAATTTTAAATAGCTTACATTTAAACAGCCATGAGTCTGATGACTACTATATAGCACAGTCCACATATAAGTTGGTTTCCTTTCATCTCAATCTACTATTGTGTGAGTCAATAGTTCTAACCACTAATAAAGAAAAGTCATTTTCTATTCTAAGTCACCATAGAGTTGAACTAGTTTAATTAAATGGAGCATGAGTTAACAGTCTATGATGCAGTATTAATTATAGATGGCATAGTATAACTCAAAAGATGAATTGCAAATCTGTTCACTCTAAACCCTTCTCTAATTGATGTGTACAGTAGATCAATCTTCATGCAGGATAGTCTGAAAATATATGAAAACAACTTGGGTATATTTTAAATAGCAATCAATGAAACAAGAACAGTGGTTTTAAATTATTTTCAGAGAAATAAAAATATTGCTTGTAGTTAGGAAATACTACCAGCTAAGTACACTGGCAGAAAATTTTCTATCTTTAAAATTGTGTGGGGGTGTGTGTGTATGTGTGGTCACACGTGCATGCAAATGAATATATGCAAATGTGAATGTGTATGCTTGCGGGGGCTACAGGATGATGTCAGGTATTTTTCTTACTTGTGCACTGCTTGTTTCTTTTGAGACAGGGTCTCTCACCGAGCTTGGAACTTGCTGACTGGCTAGACACACTGTCCAACAAGCCCCTGGGAACTTCCTGCCTCCTCCTTCCAGCTCTGGAATTACAGGAATGCACTGTGGCTCCTGTTTGTTAGATGGCTGCCAGAGATCCAAATTCAGGCCCTCATATGCAGGCAGTATGCAAATTATCTCCCAACCCATCACTCCTTTCCAGTAACAGAAAAAAAGAGAAAAACTCTTGACATTTCTCTTGAATTTGATCATCCCCTAAAGCCTATTTATTAAGTCACTACCTTATATTTCCTTAAAGATGTGGACAATGCTGTTTTTGTTATTTTTAAGCATTTGTTAAACCAGATGTGTGGTACATACCTCAAACTCCAGCACTCAGAAGATAGAGGTGGGGGCACTGAGAGTTTCATGAACACCTTGGACTTTTTAGTGAAGCCCCGTCTTTAAAACCAGATCAAAACAAAAAATATAATTTTTAGTTATCAAAGAGACATTTCTGTGAAGAACAAAGTTTGAAACTAATACTTGGGATTTTTTAAAAGAATGAAATAGATATTTGAGTGCAAGCAGCAGATAGGATTGGCATGCCTGCTTGGTGTGCATACTGGGAATATGGTATTTTAGGGGCCTGACAATGTTTTACTGCCATTTGAGACCTGGTACATCTTTAAGAAATGTCTATCAGGTATGCAAGGAAAATGGAAATCATACTTCTTTTATGAGGGCAAGTCCATATGCAAGGGGATGCCAAGCAAAATAAAGATTCTGCTTCAAAGTTTCATTTGAATTCACACACACACACACACACACACACACACACACACACACACGTCATTTCTTGCAGAGTTTTGGGTGCCACATTACCATGGAAATAGAACCAATGAGAGACATAAACAATGTCATGCAAATGAGTCTTATGAAGGAACTCACAGGGAGCCACTTATGATTTAGCTCTGTTTATAAAATGTCCCTCAGTCACAGACCCTCTACCTTTCCTTGAGCAGGTCTGAAACAGTACACCTTGAATTCAGGATCATACCACATTGGTGCTATCGTCTAAGCAATTTTGTTTTAAAATGTGTTTGAATAAAGCACAATCTTATCTCATTGAAATATTAGTCTCCAAAATTTAGATCAAAGGACTATATTCTAAGAAAAACCATTATGAAAACTCTCCATCCGTTTTTCAGTGTGCATTGTAATACTTATCTTAGTAGTCATCCACATATAATTGACAGACGTTGTTACTAGTCCTAATTCCTTAAATCTCATTAGCCCTCATAAGTCATTTATTCACATTCCTTATCAAAACAGGCTCCAATGCAAGCATCTTTAAGTATTTTCCTTTTAAAATGGGGCCTCATGTGTGTACACATCTTGTCTTGTGCAAATCACGTCATATTCTCTATCAAAACAGTATTTTGTATGACTGGTGGCTTTGTATTGTACAAGAAAAGTTTTAATGCATTATTAATTGGCTGCAGTTTCCTGTTGACTGACATGCTCAAATAAACAAAAGACAAAGCTACAAAGAAGTGGGCCTCAAGGGCTCCCTGATTTCTGGCTTTCTAGTTAATGTGCTTGGCTGAAGCCAGTTGATCTGTCTACGCCTCAGTTTAAGAGGCAAAGGCATAAAAGAAGAATAATTTACATGTTATCCTGCTCTTAAAAGAATCTCATGTGATTTCTAAAAATATATACATTATTTTATGTAAGGTTCATAAGTAATAATTTATATTTCTTAGATGTATAAGAGAGATTTAAATGGTGAAGGGCAAGTACCAGTAGGAAGAGAAAAATAGATGCAAATTGGAATCCATACAAGTGTTGTTTACGTTAATATTCTGGAATTCTATGTTTGAAAATGGCTGTATTATTTATCTTATTTAGTTTTACTGGTTCTCTGTTTTCATCATTTTCCACATCTAGTGACTAGATAAATATACCATAAGAAACACATTATATTCTCAATATTTTGTATCAGAATATATCTTGCAAGAATTGTTTTCAGGATTTGAGGAAAATTAAATAAAATTGGTAGGAGTTAGGAATTTACTTTGTAGCATAGATTATTAACCCATGCTGGTTATAAATTTACATGTATATTTAAATCCTGTATTTCACTAACATGCACTTCCTGAGTCTTCCTTTATTCATAATTACCTTCTCTTGGGGTATGACATAGATCTAACTTACTTTTAAGCTACCTTTCAGCATCATAATGACTATTCATTTGGGGAGTATTTTCTTAAAGATGGTCTGCTCATAGGAAGTATCTTAGCTTACTAGTTATTGCCTTTATGCTTTTTGCATTTATGTAGACTTTCCTTATGTGATGTTCCAATGGCTGCCTGGTGTGCATGCTGCAGTGACTCTACATATCCTTAAGAGGAGTTTTCCTGTTATCAGGGTCAACTACAGGTGCCAGACAGGGACATTTTAGATTCTGTGTTACTCTTAATTTGTTCTCTATGATACTGTTTTCAAAAATGACTACTCATTTTTTTTATTCGATATAATTTATTTACATTTCAAATGATTTCCCCTTTTCTAGCCCCCCCCACTCCCCAAAAGTCCCGTAAGCCCCCTTCTCTTCCCCTGTCCTCCCACCCACCCCTTCCCACTTCCCCGTTCTGGTTTTGCTGAATACTGTTTCACTGAGTCTTTCCAGAACCAGGGGCCACTCCTCCTTTCTTCTTGTACCTCATTTGATGTGTGGATTATGTTTTGGGTATTTCAGTTTTCTAGGTTAATATCCACTTATTAGTGAGTGCATACCATGATTCACCTTTTGAGTCTGGGTTACCTCACTTAGTATGATATTCTCTAGCTCCATCCATTTGCCTAAGAATTTCATGAATTCATTGTTTCTAATGGCTGAATAGTACTCCATTGTGTAGATATACCACATTTTTTGCATCCACTCTTCTGTTGAGGGATACCTGGGTTCTTTCCAGCATCTGGCAATTATAAATAGGGCTGCTATGAACATAGTAGAACAGGTATCCTTATTACATGGTGGGGAGTCTTCTGGGTATATGCCCAGGAGTGGTATAGCAGGATCTTCTGGAAGTGAGGTGCCCAGTTTTCGGAGGAACCGCCAGACTGATTTCCAGAGTGGTTGTACCAATTTGCAACCCCACCAGCAGTGGAGGAGTGTTCCTCTTTCTCCACATCCTCTCCAACACCTGCTGTCTCCTGAATTTTTAATCTTAGCCATTCTGACTGGTGTAAGATGAAATCTTAGGGTTGTTTTGATTTGCATTTCCCTAATGACTAATGAAGTTGAGCATTTTTTAAGATGCTTCTCCGCCATCCGAAGTTCTTCAGGTGAGAATTCTTTGTTTAACTCTCTACCCCATTTTTTAATAGGGTTGTTTGGTTTTCTGGAGTCTAACTTCTTGAGTTCTTTATATATATTGGATATTAGCCCTCTATCTGATGTAGGATTGGTGAAGATCTTTTCCTAATTTGTTGGTTGCCGATTTGTCCTCTTGATGGTGTCCTTTGCCTTACAGAAACTGTAATTTTATGAGGTCCCATTTGTCAATTCTTGATCTTAGAGCATACACTATTGGTGTTCTGTTCAGAAACTTTCTCCCTGTACCGATGTCCTCAAGGGTCTTCCCCAGTTTCTTTTCTATTAGCTTCAGAGTGTCTTCAGACTACTCTTAATATCTATAACATTCCACAATAGTTGTATGTGTGTGTGTGTATGTGTGTGTGTGTGTGTGTAGTGTGTGTAGTGTTGATGTTGTTTTGCTGGGTTATATATCCAATGATTATACAGCATAACAGTATGCATTTTCATGACCTTTTAAATGTTTCATTAAACAATACAGAAAATGGGAAAAACTGGACAGTTCTACATTTGTTTCTTTTCATCATGACAATAAAATGTATAAAACACTGTGTATGTGTATAATATGGAACTGGAAGGGAAGTTTTTAATCTGGATATGACAGAGAGAGACCACAAGTTCAGTATTATCAACTGAATGCAGTTTGCTATATCCTAGGCAATGTGCCAATTAATTAATTAATGCATAGACAGCAATACTCAATTGTCATGAAGGCTTTTAGAGATTCCGAAAAAAAAACAGATACACAGAGGTTAATATGCTCAGTCCATAACTATACCAAAAGGAAAACATCAATGTACATACATACACACATATACACATATACACACAGAAAGAGAGATAGACAGACAGAGATAGAGACAGATAGACAGGTAGACCAACAGAGACAGGCAGAAAGACAGAAAGAGTATTTACTATTTGTAATCTAATTACTTTCTGAATCCCCTTACTATCTCTAGTGTAGCACAACTAAAAAGAATTAAAGAATAAACAACAGTTTAGGGGTGGTGGTTTTGAGTCACTAATTCCTATGACTAGAATAAATAAATTTTTTGTGGGAAAGTAAAGTGTGTTAGAAACAGTTTGTAGACAGAACTAAGAAGTTCCCAAATAGGTACAGATTTTAGTGATAAAACTGCTCCAGTTTGGGGACCTTTTCATATGTATTTGCTCTTTGAGAATACAAATATCAGTTTAAAAGCTATTTGATGCACTGAAATGCAGAATATCATTTAGATTTTCTTCATATTTTCTAAGAAGAGTGAATACTGATTAGAACATGGGTCATTTCAGTCATAGGTACATTCCACAAATATATTCTGTCCACAAACAATTCTAAAGTGTTGTCCTACAAAAGTTACCTATGGTTTAACAAATATAGAGAGTGTTTTATTTAGGGTTTCTTAACCCAACCCTATGGTGCTTTTCAGTAACGTTTGTTCAAGGATCAAACCACTCAAATATTATTTTAACCTTTTTAAAACAAGAGCCAACTGAATTTAGACCATCCCTGGCATCTTTTTTCGCCTGTCCTAAGTTTCCTCCTAGTGTGGACCCACAGAATATCAGGGGTCATTTGAAAATTATCAACCCCTCCAGAAATCTTTCTCGATAAACAAATAGTGACCCAAAGATGTTAATGATTTGTGTTTCTCAAGAGCACAGGATTCTAAATCCTGTCACAGAGGAGACTTGTTCGCCCATGATTATTGCTGCTCTATTTACAGTGGTAAAGGAATGGAGTCGGCCTGGATGCCTATCAACTGACAACAGATAATGAAAATGCGGTGCATATGCACAATGGGGTCTTACTCGGCTGAAAAGACAAATGAAAAGCTAGCAAAAGGTCTATCTCTTGTGCAGAAAACTTTTAAATTACTGAGATAACCAAGGCATATAAAAACAGATTCTAAAACAACTGAAAGAAATCTCATCTTCCTGAGTGTGTATATTAAATATCATTTAGATGCAAATGCTTCCTAGTTAAATGATTCCATCTCGAAACAGCAATATGGTAACAGTATATACACACACTTTGTTACAGAACAACAGGTAGATAGATAGTTGGATAGATAGATAGATACATACATACATACATACATACATAGGTACATAGATAGGTACATAGATACATAGATAGATAGGTACATAGATAGGTACATAGATAGGTACATACATACATAGGTACATAGATAGGTACATAGATACATAGATAGATAGGTACATAGATAAACAGATAGGTAGATAGATGATAGATAGATAGATACATACATACATACATACATAGGTACATAGATTCATAGATAGATAGGTACACAGATAAACAGGTAGATAGATAGATGATAGATAGATAGATAGATACATACATACATACATTCATACATACATATATACATATATACATACATATATAGGTACATAGATAGGTACATAGATTCATAGATAGGTACACAGATAGATGATAGGTAGATAGATAAATACATACATACATACATATGTACATACATACATACATAGGTACATAGATAGGTACATAGATTCATAGATAGATGGGTACACAGATAAACAGATAGGTAGATAGATGATAGATAGATAGATAGATAGATAGATAGATAGATAGATAGATAGATAGTATGGATTCTACTTCATGGATAAAACACTAGGACAAAAGCAACTTGTGGAGAAAAAGGTTTATTTTAATTACACATCCAAGAAACAGTCTATCCTTAAAAGAAGTTCTGGCAGGAATCCATGCAGGGCAGGACATCCTGGAGGCAAGAGTGAAGCAGAAGCCATGGAAGAGTGCTGCTTAGTGACTTGCTCCTGATGGCTTGTTCAACCTGCTTTCTTAGAGCTTCCAGGATTACAGCCCAGGAGCAGCACTACCCATAGTAAGCTGGGAACGCCCACATAAATTATCCATTAAAAAATAGGTTTATCCACGGGTCAGTCAGTTCAGGACATTTTCCCAACTGAAGTTCCTACTTCTCAAATGGCTTTGTCTTGTGTATAGTTGACATAAACCTTGGTAGCACAGATAAACAGATGGAAAGACAGATATACAGACAGATAGGTAGGTAGATATGTGGTGGAGAGACAGAACTGTGTGCACAGAGGACAGATATGTGTGTGGATAGATGATAGATAATACATAGCTAGGTATGTAGATGGGTGGATGGATGGCAGCTGGATGATTGACAGATGGAAACAGAGTCTGGTTGTTACTACATATGTGTGTATTCACAGTACATGAAAAGAAATACATCAATATTAATGTTATATTTACTATCTGGAAGTTGTGAGCTCTTATTTATATGAAACACAATTCATGTTCTAGTCAGTTTTTCAAAAAAACTTTTTCTTTGGTTTTTGCACTACAGTTCCATATGACATGAGGCAAGTAGCAGCTGACTGGGCTCAGACACAACTGACACTCCTTTCCCCCTTTTCTTAGTTTCTTTCTTTTCCTATGTTGGTTGACTTGAATAGTGTCATAAAAGCTGTTTTTTATCTAGGAAGCATTGTGAACAATGAAAAGGGATGTAAAACTTTCAGACAAATGCCAACGGAATTTGAGAAGTGTCCAGGTGGAGCAGAGATAAAGTAATTCCTCGGTCTACCCACTGATGTTTCAGTCAAGTGACTGGATGGATTTTAAACATAGCGGTTTATTTGGGGAGTTTCTAGAAATGATATGGGAAATACTGTTGAATTCTCCCTCCTCCCTTCCTCTCCCTTCTCCTTTCCTTTTCTCCCTCCTTTTTCTCCTCCTCCCTTTCCACTTCCTTCTCTCCCCCTTCCTTTGTATTATTCTAAATAATCACTCTTTTCAATGCACAGCATTTACTTCATTCCTTCCTTTGTTACTTGAGTTAATATTGAGATTCCAGCAGTAGGGGCAACAAAGACCCCACCCTCATTCCCAGGATCTTTAGATGCATTACTTGTTTGATAAAGGATCGCTTGGGTTGTGGTAGCATTCAGATTGTTACTGTGGTAGCTTTAAATCACAGGACTAGTCCTGGGTGAGCTAGGTAATATAGGAATAACAAGGGTTCCCAAATTGAATGATGGAAAATTTCAGTTGCTTCAGCAATGCTGATGTATTGTGTCTTATGCCATTACATTTCTGTACATGCATGTCAGTGATAGAGAATATTATATGAGTCTAAAAAACATGTATTCATTGCATCCTTTTTGAGACATTACCTGAGCATGCCCCACCCATTAGTCTGGTCTGCTCTGGGATACTTTTCAGAGCTTTCAGACTCCCATCCCACACTGAGCTGGTTTCTAATTTAATACAGTGAAAGCGTCTATGAGCATAGCTTCACCCATGTGACGCTCTCCTTCTATCTCTTTGTTATTCTACTACTTCCTTGGTGCTGGAGAGGACACTGTCTGTAACTATTGGTTCTATCTTTAGAAAACAAGCTACTATGCATAAACAGGCATTCATCTGGCAATATTCATTTTTACCTAGGGTCTTCTAGGAGTCAGGGCTGCTGTGGGTACTGCTGTACTGCAAGTCTTGTTATACTTTGTGTGTGTGTGTGTGTGTGTGTGTGTGTGTGAGAGAGAGAGAGAGAGAGAGAGAGAGACAGAGAGAGACAGAGAGACAGAGAGACAGAGAGACAGAGAGACAGAGAGAGAGGACATACTTTTATGTGTCCATGCTTGTGTATGCACAAACGTGTATGGTGTATGTCCTTGAGTGGAGAGAGCAGAGGTTGATCTCGGATTTCATTACTCAGAGTAGCCTCTCCCTGGGAACTAAGGCTCACTGATCAGTGAGGCTGGCTGGTCTCTTTTCATTTTGCCAGCACTTAGATTACATGGTTTGCCACCATGCTTAATCTGACTCTTTGTTTCTGTTGTTGTTGTTTTGATTTTGTTTTTTTAACATGGAGTTAGGACTAAACTCAGGTCCTCAGGCTCATGTTGCAGACACCTTACTAACAAATATATCTTCCAGCCCTTGTTATGCATCTTAATGAATTAATTTCATATAACACTTGCAACAAGTGTGAGATCCTGTAACCGGTTTACCATCTACACCATCCATGCTTCCTTTGCTAGGAAACCAAAGTAAAGCTGAGAGAATGTGGAAAATTACATGCCGGCTCCTAGACGGTGGGCTTTACTGTCTTGTTTCAACCTTGGCACTTTGCCTCTTGAGCCTGAGCGCTTAATCAACACCATCTGACAGCTCTTCAATATGTCCATATAAAAAAGTCCACCTTCATAAATCACTTGTGATGCGGAGAGAGGAGGCTCTCGCTAAAAATGTTAAGGCTATCATCCCCCAAATGACGGGTCCAGCCAAGGGAGTGGATGAGAGCCGAAATTCTGTCATCGCAAGGTAGAGCTATTTCAGAATTGCCTCCAGCCCAGGATTTTATGGGACAGTTTCCTCCTTCAGGAGATGCATGGGTCTGTTAATGAAGACAAACAGTGCTGCCATACAGAGCACTCACAGTCTCGTGGAGCAGAGCTCAGGAGTTCACTGTGCACAGCCTGAAGAGGACACCTCAGTGCTTCCAGAGGGATGCGGACTCGCTAAGGTTAAGCACACACGGGGTAGCTGCAGTGGGGCTTGTGTGGCTCCAGCCTGGTGCTCACATCAGGGCTCAGACTCTCACACCTAGGTAGCAGGGATGATTAGCTGTGATTAGGTCCCAGCATACCTCCTAATGGAGGCCAGGCTGAAGCTCAGATTTCACTTGTGTTTTATAAGGTTGACTACTGAGTAAGGGGAAAACAGAAATGAAGGTTTCTGTCCTGTGTGCAACAATGAGTCTGTGGGTCTTGCTGCAGGGCAGCTAGGCTGAAGTTGTTCCTACATTCATTTACTTTACATTTTATTTTATTGTGGTAACAACTTTTAGCGTGAGACCTACTCACTCATCAAATATTTAAATATGGAATGCATTATTGTTGATGACAGGTATAAGGCTACAGGGAAGGTCTCCACAGCTTATTCATCTTGCTTAAGTGAGGGTTTGTGCCTCGTGATTAGCAATTCCCATCTGTCCTTCCTCCTAACCCCTGGCAACCATCCCTTTGCTTTCTAGCCTTTGCTTTCATTAATGTGAGGACCGTAGAGCCTCTGAATAGGTGAAATCATGTGGCATTTGTTTTCCTTGTTAACGGAGAGACAGTCTGATCCCTTGAGAGATGACATGACATTTTCAAAATTGACACAACCAAAATCATAACCCAGAAATCCTGATTCCAGTCTAGTACTCCTGTGGGTATATATAATGTCTCTCATTTAGAAAAGATTGATAAATCCTTGTTGCGCTGAAGCAAAATAGAAATGATGTCATTTTATTTTGCAATCACTGGGGGACAATCAGTGATGAATGATCTTATAAATATATAGTGATGTTTATATATATATGTAATTTATATATGGTATATAAAATTATTAAAATAATGAAAATAAAATGTATATAATCTAAATGTAGATATGGAAATTATTGAAATGTTAGAAATGTAAAATTATAGCCTAATAATGAGAAATTGGATCTCAACTTTTGGGAGTTAGATTATTCATTACCCTAAGGGAGGTAAGAAGCTATTCGATCAGTAAAGAGTAAGGCACTCTTAGAGATGCCCATTAATTATGTTAATATAGTAACATTGAATAAACTGTTAAGAGGATAATTAATACATGTCATAATATATCAGATTTAGCAAACAGTTATTCTGTCTTATACAAAGTAACCATTCAATAAATGCTTAATGCTTTTTGCATGCCAAATACCTACAAAGCATTATTGTAGGATTTGTCTAATCATCAAGCCAAACCTGTGATATATATGTATATGTGATATGTGTGTATATATACATATGTGTGTGTGTGTTGCCAAGAAGAGTTATCCAACTTTATTTTGATCTAAATTATGTTTGCATTTTAAAAGAAATTTCTTTATTTTTGTGAATTTCATATAGATGTGCAATGATATAGGGTCATATCTACTCCCACTTCCCATCTACCCCATATACCTCCAACTCATCCCTCCCACCTTCATATCTCTTGTTTTTCATAAGATATTAAATCCAGTTAGTGCTGCCCATATATACATGAGTGTGAGCCTACCTACCCGAGCATGGAAAACCTAATGACCACCTCCTCATAAAATTTTGATTCTCAGTTTATGCAGGAGTTATCCACAGCTAATACCTCCTCTGTAAGGGAAGGAGCCTGAAATAGTCTTCCCCATCTCTGTTGGGATTTGGGATTTGTTTGACCTTGCAGAAGTGTCTGCAACTGGTGCCAATTTCTGAGTACCACAGCCATGCCATTCTGAGAAGACATTTCTCAGTGTTCACCTCCATCTTCTGGCTTTTATACTCTTTCTGACTCCTCTTCTAGAACATTCTCTGGGCCTTGATGGTGGTGGAGTTAATAATGTAGATGTCCATTTAGAATGAGTCTTTTATCTGTTTTGAGTGGGGTTGTGAAATAGTAGGCTTGCAGAAGCCTTTTTCTACCCCTTCCTTCTGGGGTAGCCTGCCATTTCACCACGCTACTCATACTTCCACACCCTTCACCTACTTTAAGTCTCACCAAGTTTTCCTTTATATTATTTACTTTTAACCTACTATCTACCCTATAACATCACCTACTGCAAAAGGATCCATTTCTACTTTCCTAGCTTCCACTTGTGTCCAAGTTAAACACAAAACTTGAGCTGAGATGCACCTATGAGAGAGAACATGCAAGAGTTTATCTTTCTGGCCTTCTGTTCACTTGTTCAGTATAAGTCTTCCATTCTATCTATTCACCTGAAAATTCCATAATTTCATTTTTCATTAGATCTGGGTAATATCCTACTATGTATATATACTACATATCTCTTATTCATTCAGTTATTGATGGACATTGCAAGTGATTTCATTTCCCAGATGTTGGGTATGGGATCGGGGTTAGTGAAAAAGTTTGGGTGAAGTAGTAGTGACCTAGGGAAACCTTACCCGTGAGCTCTGAGAGCCCTGCCCAAATTCTGTGTTCTTTGTACTGTATAGCATAAAGTCTTCTTGCACTTCATAATGGGTCACATTGTTGCAAAAATATAAATCACTTCGCTAAGCCTTCTCCAGGCCCAGCCTAAGGCAGAGGAGGGAAAAAATGCTGATGAAACAATTCAAGCTTTCAGAATGTGTTCTAAAAATAAACTTCACTTACTATGGTCTTACAGGGTCTGGTCTGTTCTCTTAACTCTTAACCTTCACTCATGCAGCCAGATCTTATTTTTGAGGAACAGAATGATTTTCAAAGGATGCTTATGCCTCTTGCCTGATTCTTATCGATAAAAAAGAGCAGGGAAAATAGACTATACACTTATTGTTGGAAATTCATCAAAAAGATTTCCTACCTCTTTCCTATTTATTAATTTAACCATTTGTGTTTAGCTGCATACATTATGAGAATTTACTTTATACTTTGGATTACATTTGAATACATTGCTTTTTATTCTGTTACATTAGGGAATCTTTTGTGTTGGTTTTAATATCATTTTCTTGTGGCCCATTTTTTGCTTTTGAATCACTCTTCCTATGTTCTTAACATGCTCCCTGCTGTAAGATGTCCCATGATCACCTTGCATGGTTTCAATCCCAGTTTCAGAATCAACTATTCCTCTGATGAGGAGCCTTTATTCCTATTATTAGGAAATGATATTTAAAAATCTAAGGATTTGATGCTGTATATTTTTATTTCTATAGGAATATTATTGATTCTAGACCTTCTCAATAAGCAAATTAGCACTGTACAAATGCTTATATTCATATAGAAATCACAAATGTGATACACAGAGAGGAAGAGACAGCTCAATGGTTAAGGGCAAGTAGTGTTATTCTGGAGGACACAAGTTCAGTCCTCAGCAGTACATTGGGCAGCTTACATTCACCTATAACTCCAGCTCAAGGGCTCCAATGTCCTCTTCTGTCCTCCCCATGAACACCTACTCTCAGATGGATACATATACCTACACATAGACACACACTCATACTTAAAATATTTTTTAAAGACATAAACAACAAAATTGTTAGCCTATTAATAATATGCTAATATATAAAACAGTGCATTGGAACATTTCTACAATAATTTCTTTACCTAAATTTGCATGTGTGTGTATGTGCATGTACTTATATGTGTTTCTGTGTGTCTGTGTAAGTATCTAAGTGTACATCTAAGTATGTGTGTATGTTTGAGTGTGTGTGTTTGAGTGTGTGAATATGTGTATGTGTCTGTGTGTGCATGTGTTTGTGTGTGCATGCATGTGTCTGTGTATAAATGTGTGTAAGAGCATGTGTGCGTATGTGTGCTTGCATGTGTCTGCATGTCTGTGTGTGTATGTGTGTGTCTGCACATGTGTTAGAGTGTGTATACATGTGTGTTTGCAAGTTTGTGTGCATGTCTGTGCGTGTGTATGCATGTATGTATAGTATTATGTATGTATAGTATGTATATATGTATGTATATGTCTTTATATCTCTGTATGTGTGTGTGTGTACATGTGAGCACAGACGTACATGCATGTGTGCCTGGGGGCTAGGGCATGTAGCCATTAGCTGCTTCCTGGCTCTCCTTGCTTTCTTATTTAACGGCCCCCTATTGTAATGCACAGTTATATTGAGAGCTTTTCAGTTTGCAAACTTTTTCTTGTGTAATGTATGTCCTTTATTTCTCACTAAGTGTAAGGTCCTTGCTTTGATCACTTTCTTTCATGAACTTTGAGACAATGTTCCTTCACGTGCTTTTCATAATAATTACCTTCTTGAGTATCCACTGACATTCTTTTATCTCGAAACTTTGAATTTTGTTGAATTTTTAAAAAAAAAATTGAGAGGAATTAAATTTTAAATGCCAAATTGTTTTTTTTCTTCCACTGAGGAAAAACAGTAACCACATTCATGCTTATTGTGAACCTTTTAGGTAGGGTTCCCTTGGGAAGTGAAGCCATGAGAATTTTGCCTTGAGATTTACCTTTTTAAAAAGATAAAAGCCAAAGCACATGTAAAGGTTATGAGCGTCTCATATTGCTTTCCGTTCACAGGCCTGCTGCCTTGAATATGTATTGTCATGGGACAAGTTCAGGGATGAAGACTCCAAGCACCAGAGTGATGCTTGTCTCAGTTCGCTGCATGTGGACAGAGCTGTTACAATATTCATGAGTTAAAGATACATTGAAAGGGCCGTTTTTACAGAAAAGCACAGCACAAGATTTTATACTGCACAAAACTACTGAAGTCATTCACATTCAATAAGCGCAGTTGTGTTTTGTGAGTGAAGATAATATAAAACTTTTTATAAATGACATTCTTGATGTACTTGAAGAAAATAAATGTTTAATGCCACAGAGGCATGCAATTTAAGAGGGGGATTTTAAAAAAGCAGCTTTTTATAAAAGGGGAGTTCAAATTTGCTGTTACCAAAAATCCATACTCTTTATATGGATAAAGGGGCCCTAAATTTTCTTTGGGGGGGAGGTAATTTAATATCCAAGGTCTGTTTGCAGTAATAACTCCAGTTATTTCAAGTCATGGCAGAAATGCATGTGTGCAGTCATAATGTCATAAGCATTTTGAAAACATGGAAGAGAGTCCTGTATGCTAGTGGACTTGGCATTTTTATTCGGTGCTATAAGAAGTTAGAGGATCAGGTATTACAAAGATAGGAATTGACTTGAGTTGTATATGTATAAACATATCTCTCTGCACACTCTGTGTCTTCAGCTGCTACCTGCCTATCACCTGTCTACCTCTCTCTTTTATTTATGCCTTTTTCTATAAATACTCAGAGGTATGGTTATTCATATAAGAGAGGACTGATTTCTATAGATGTTCTCATATTCAACCTAAACTTAGAGTCTGAAAATAGAAATCAGATAATGAAGAGTGTTAATTTTAAGTATGTGAAGTACTTAGCTAGAAGTGCAGAATGTTCCTTTAAATCGTGTTGCATTGATGGAGCTGGAGTGAGGGATCAGCCCATACTCTTCTTGCTGAGGACACACGTTTGGTTCTCAGCACCCGTATAGTGCACCTGCAACTGTAGCTCCAGAGTTTCTAGTGGCCTCTGTGGGCACCTGAACTCGGGTTTGCATCAGTGTATATATACATCTACTAACAATTTAAAAATAATATTATAGATAAATCTTTAAATGTGGTTGCATTGAGATCGTCTCTGAATATTCACAACATGTGGATAATATACGTAAAAAATGATGGAGTCTAAATGCGAAGAACTTGGTGTATAGGAGGTAGTCCGATTCCATTCTAAATCTAATTTTAAAAGGCTTTCCAATATCTTAGAATAAAATATGGATTCTTACTGCCCGTGGTAAGTTACTTACGTGGTAACTATATCAAATGGATAAGTAATCCCTGAACCTCATATAGCTAATGGCGTATGTGTCTGCCATACAGATCTGGAGAGAAGTTACCAAATGCTCCTGCTTACTTTCTATTCCACTCTCTCATCATCATCATCATCACTGGAAGCCAACATTCAATGTGATGGTTATGGGAATCTTGTGTAGAAGCAAATAACCTGGCATAATAACAAGATAGAAAATCAGTTTGATTTTTTTATTTATTTTTATTTTTTTCTATATTCTTTGTTTACATTCTAAAAGCTTTCCCCTTTCCCAGTTCCCCTCTCCCCATATGTCCCATAAGTCCTCTTCTCTCCATCCATTCTCCTATCTTTTCCCCTCCCCTTTCTCTGTCCTGGTACTCCCCTACAATGCTGGATCAAGCCTTTCCAGGATTAGGGCCCTCTTCTTCCTTCTTCATGGGAACCAATTTGATGCTAATTGTATCTTCAGTGTTCAGAGCTTCAGGGATAATTAATATCCACTTATCAATGATTACATTCCATGTGTATTCTTTTGTGATTGCACTACCTCACTTAGGATATTTTCCAGTTCCATCCATTTGCCTAAAAAATTCATGAATTCATTGTTTTTAATTGCTGAATAGTACTCCATTGTGTATATATACCACATTTTCTGTATCCATTCCTCCATTGAGGGATATCTGGGTTCTTTCCAGCTTCTGGCTATTATAAATAAGGCTGCTACAAACATAGTGGAGCATGTGTCCTTATTGCATGCTGGGAAATCCTCTGAATATATGCCCAGGAGAAGTATAGCAGGGTCCTCTGGAAGTGTCATGTCCAGTTTTCTTAGGAACTGCCAGACTGATTTCCAGAGTAGTTGTACCATCTTACAATCAGGAGAATGCTAATTGATCCAGTTTGATTTTATTTAAAAATAATAAGTATAGGAAGCATGGTTAGCTAGAGAGAGTTATAAGAACTTTCTCTCGTAAGAAGACACATAACTCTGAATTTGATGTCATAGATAAGGATTATTTGGAAGCTACCACATGTGGGCAGAGCTCCTAGACCTTTTCATTTGAGATGCTGTTCAGGTAATTCATGGAGGGACATTGAAGGATCTTTGCAGCACAAGTTCACCCTGTCCAAAAGTTAGTCTGAAGAGCCTGTGACAGCTGCTAGCACCTTGAGGTATGAAGGGAAGCAGGCTATCTCATCCCTGAGAATCAATATTTCAACACTATCAAGGGCCCTGGTGTAATGGTTTCAACAAGAGACATAACATGATGACACATTCAGTATTTACACAATATGATTTTGGTATATTATGAGCCTCATTTAATAATGAATACAAAGGTAATCCTGTTCTAGGAAGTTTACAAATAGTTCTCCCAGAGATGGGCCAATTTTGTGCTTGTCAAATGAAATCAATAATACTGATCTGATTCTGTCAGCTGTTTGTTCAAGGATACCACTAGCAAAAGTTTATGCTTTTTAACTTGGATGATGTTTCTAGATGAAGGGACTAGAAATTTCACTTAATTTATTTGCAAGCTGAATTCAGTATAACCATTCAGTGTAGCTACTTCATAACACCATGTGAAAGTAAAAAAAGAAAAAGAAAAATACAAATTCAGTTGAAAGGGAAATTCAAAGTATGTCATTTATTAGAAACATTTTTTTGGTCAGGGCCAGCACTTCGCTCTCAAAAGTGTTTCAAAACCTGCAGTGTTATAATGATGGCAATGCATACATATTTTTCTCTCTTAAAAATGAGTTGATGGAAAATGAAACCATAATTTCAAAATATTGCTACAGATAGAATGCAGCCACATGTGTAATTCTGTAACATGCTATTTGAATACTTTCTGTAAAATAATCACATTAAACACAAGGAATAGGGAACATGAATTTTAAGGAAAGAAAGTCAATATGAAGAATTTCTCAATATTGTAAGATATGCTTGATTCAAATCAGTATTTCATTAATCTAACTTGAATATACTTAATTCCATCCTATGTCTTAATCAAGACATCTTTAAAAATGACAGAAACTTAGAGAGCTAGCATTTAGAAGTCAGTGAATTCAGCAAATTTAATTCATTCTTTCTTATAAAGAATTACATCAATAGCAAAGGCCTGTGCAGACTCACATCCAGGTGTGTGATTTAAAACATATTTCATAGCCATTAGATGGCTATAGAAAAACAGATTCTATCAATGTATATTAACACATTACCCAGCATAATACATAGGATAATTTCTGCAGGTGGCTCATGAGGATTCAAAGAGGAGCCCTAACTTTGAAGTTTCATTTTGTTTCTCAGTAGTCTAAGGGTTAATGTAATGCTCCAATGTAGGGATGGTTGAATGCAAACTTTACCATTTCTTTCACAGATGCCTACCAGTACTTTTTCTAAATTCTGGAGAACCTTCTAAACACTGATCAGAAACCAGTAGGATAATTCTATCCTTGCGTATTAATGGGGAGTGTTTTGGGATTGCCTTACTACTGATACTATGTTCTGATTCTTATCCTGTGCTGGCAAACATGCTAACTGCTTTTATTTCCTTTTTATTTTTAAGATTTTACCTGGTGCTGGTGAGCTCTAATTGTCAATGTGACACAATCTAGATTCACTAGTGAGGCATCTCAGTGAAGGTTTGTTTTCTTTGGTTAGCCTGTGTATGTGCCTGTCGGGAACTGTGTTAACTGAGCTAGTAATGTGGGAAGAGTCCGCCTACTGAGGGCGGCACCATTCCCTATGTAGACAGTCCTGAACTATATGAGTGGAAAACCTAGGGTGAGCACAAGAAGTCAAGCAAGTAAACCTGCACAGATACATTTAACTCCGCTCTTGACTGTGGATATAATGTGACTGACTATTAAAAATTCCTATCTTGACTTCCCCACACTGATAGAATTGTAAACTTAGACCTTTTCTCCTCTAAGTTGCTCTTTGGCAAGATTTTTTTTTTTATCTCAGCAACAGATATGAAACTATAACAAGCTTTGATATTTTTATGAAGCCTAACTTTATGATGTAAGGAATGAAAATTAAAATTGATACATTTAAAATTATATTATTTTGAAGTAAAACTCTTGTTTCTTTTCCTCCTTAATAACTACATATAGTCCTTTTCAAGTGGAGTCATTTTTACATTTATTCAATGTTCTAAAACCTGATGCAGTGTATTAAACACCACACTTAGAAGATTACTAAATGTACCCAAATATATATTTTTAATCTAGTTTTGTTTGCTACACAAACACAGAGGTCAAATGTTAAGGTAGAAGAAAAATAAGTTACATGGTAAATGAGCTGGGAAAATTGGCAGTGCATATGAAAATGTATTTTTAATCTTTTTAGACAAAGAAAAACTGAAAAAATTGAATATGTATGTGCATGAACATACATATATATATACAAGTACATGTATACATATGCATACCTATACAACAATATTAATAAGAAAACTATAATAAGAACATATGATGGAATATAGTCCAAACAAATTCATTAAATGGCTTTATCTAAATTTTAGATGAAATTTGTTACCACCCAAAGTGCTTTTAACCCTAATACATAATAAAGAATTGTGAAGATATACCACCTACTGGTAAATCAAGGTTAGAAACAAGTCAACAGACTCAATGGGGAGATAGATTTTAGAAATTTCATTAAAAAATTTAATTAAGGTAAAACTCAAATAGAGATGTGTAAGGATTCCCTATGGGTAGAATAACTTATATTAGTAATTCTAAATATAGTAGACTTTTATAACCTATTAATGTATGTGTTATATATTTATATCTGTGACTATCTTCCAATGACATTATATGACTATAAGCCAAATATTTATTTTAAACTATTTTTAATACAATATAAAATGTTAGAACAACCCTAGAGAATTTTATTTTTAGAAACTCCATTGCTGTGGCTGGAGATTGCTCTTCATGTCCACCAATATTACTTCTTCAAGGCTTTTCAATTTGAAATAAACATTTTCATATGAATTTAAATTGCTACTCAGCACAAATTTTTCTAAAGTGCCTGCACTTCCCTGAGAAAATATAATCATTTGAGCTCTTGTAAACTTAAGAACCTGTCAACTTCAGGTGCCTGTTTATACTTGTTAGAAATTATTTATTTATTTATTTATTTATTTATTTGGCTTCACTAGATTAGAACTTTTAGGTTAGAATCTGAACTTAAAGAGTATTAATGGCAATTTATATCCCAGAAATCACAACCATTTCTTGTGGTTATTTTAGTAAATTTTAAACAATCATGGTGGCCCTCAATCCCACCAGTTCAAGCTCTCTGGAAATGCTATCACTGGCATATCTACAGCTTGTCTCCTAGGTAATTCTAATCAATCTGATAATCAAGATTAACCATTACATTCTCTGTCTTCCTTTCATCCCCTACACTCAAACTGTCTGCAACTCTTTTTAAAACATTTTATGAATCCTAGTACATAGCCCCTCCCAGAAACCTAACTTCTACCAGAAGCATTTGAGAAACTCTCTTTTAGAGTACATTAGCAATGTCTTCCCTAAATTCCACCTTTCTCACTAGCAGCATCACTCTACAAAACCTATTTTGTCTCAGTTTGTTACCCCAGTGTCTGCCAGAGTGCCCAATTTTCTCTACTAATCCTCACTTTTCCTTTTTTGTCTACTTTACCCTAGCCACATTGGCCTCCTTCCTATTCTGTGGACACCAAAGGTTTTCACTTGAAGCTCTTATACCTACTGTTTCCCCAGCCTGCAATTTTCTTTCTAAGAAATATTGCTTCTACATTAATTCTGCTATGTCTAAGATATTTGGAATTTTAAGAGGATGCCCAAGACTTCCTCCCATATACCCTGTAAGCCAGCAATGCTTCATCATTCTAATTGTCCATTTAATATTCATTTAGTATGTTTAACATATTGCATGATTGTTTTGATGAAATGAGGTCAAGAATCAGAGATATAGCCAAAATACTCTTTTATAATGCTAGTATTATAACATATACTCAGTAGATGTGTAGATAAATCAGTTTAAATGAGTTTATATTTATATTTATACAGCATTCTATTAGCCAGAACATGCTAGATTTTATTTTGATGAGAGCCAATAATTTTGAATGTTAAATAAAAAAATCATGACTTTTCTATTATTTGAACTCTGACTTATTAAATACTTACTGAATACCAGCTATGCTATTAGGAAAAGTTTATGACTCTAGGTTACTTACATGAAAGTTGGCCTAGTTTATAAGCTGCAGTATTTTACAAGCCAGCAGAAGAGACAGAAAAGCTCATAGGCATAAAATAAGGATAGTATAATGAGGCTTTAACAGAAACGCAGCCAAAGGAGAATTCTTTTTTTCCTAGATAAGCATATTCATTTATTTTTTTTATTTTTTTAAATTTTCTATATTCTTTGTTTACATTCCAAATGATTTCCCCTTTCCCGGTTCCTCCCTCCCCATATGTCCCATAAGCTCTCTTCCTTCTGCCTGTTCCCCAGTCAACCCCCTCCACTTCTCTGTCCTGGTAATCCCCTACATTGCTGCATCAAGCCTTTCCAGGACCAGGGATCTCTCCTTCCTTGTTCTTGGGAATCATGTGATACGTGAATTGTGTCTTGAGTATTCAGAGCTTCTGGGCTAATATCCACTTATCAGTGACTGCACTTCATGTGTGTTCTTTTGTGAATGGGTTGCCTCACTTAGGATGATATTTTTCAGTTTCAACCATTTGCCTAAGAATTTCATGAATTCATTGTTTTTAATTGCTGAGTAGTATTCCATTGTATAAATATACCATATTTTCTGCATCCATTCCTCCTTTGAGAGACATCTGGGTTCTTTCCAGCTTCTGGCTATTATAAATAGGGCTGCTATGAACATAGTGGAGCTTGTGTCCTTGCATGCCAGGGAATCCTCTGGGTATATACCCAGGAGTGGTATAACAGGGTCCTCTGGAAGCAAAGGAGAATTCTTATGTCTTTGGATCAAGTCCCAATTTGATTGTAGAACTGGTTTATTTAGCATTTCTAGAAAGTGAATGATTAGCAAAGCTATGAATATAACTTTAAATGGGGTGTACTCAGAGAACTTAGAAAGAATGGTATACTTAGAGATTTTTATGGAATGGCATCATATGTGTGCGAGCAATGAGAGATGGGTGTTTACAAAAAGGAGGTAATGTTGTGTAGGATACTTTTCCTGGGAAGACACAACATGCCACCTCAAGTACAGAACCTTGGCAAAACAAAGTACTTACTGCACCAAGTCCACTTTGGAGAACCAATGAGTTTTCTTTTAATATTCTTTAATTGAAATCGAATTACATCACGTCTTTTCACCTCTTTCCTTCCTTCTCCACCTCTATCCCCAGCTACCAAAAGGCATCCTATGTTCATGAATTGGTAGAACTATTATTACAAAGGTACCATATTACCAAAAAAAAATGTAGAGATTTAATGAAATCTCAATCTCATTACAATTTTTTTAAAAATCCTGAAGTTCACATGAAAGCAGAGAAGACCCCACACAGCAAAGGTATTCTGAGAAAAATGAACAACACCGAAGGGATTGTCATTGCCGATGTCCATATATATCCTAGAGGTATAGTAATTTAAAACAGTGTGGTACTGGCAGAAAAAAAAAAGGGGGATGAAGACCAAGGAATAAAATAGAAGACCAAAACATGAGTATGCATAACTACAACAATCTGTTGCTTGACAAAGCTGCAAAAACATACATACACTGAAGAGGGAGTATTCAACAAACATTGCTGGGAAAACTAGATGTGTGCATGCATAAAAGTGAAATTAGAGCAATATCTATCAACCTGCACAAAAATTAGATCCAAGTAAATAGATCAAAGACCTGACATTGAAACCTGAAACATTAAACTTCTAGGAGAGACCATGGAGAGTTCCTTATAAGATAAAGGACTTTCAAACAGGACTTTATTAGCCAAGAAATTAAGGCCAATAATGGTAAACTCATAAAGACAGGAACTCATAAAACTGAAAGCCATTTATTGGAAAGGAAAAAAACAACCAAATAAAGAAGAACTCACAGAATGGGAGAGATTTATGGGAGAGAGGATTAATATCTGCAATATACAAAGAACTCAAAAATGAGAGTCAAAACCAAACAGACAAATAGCCCAATTTTAAGTGGGTACCTACTGAAGACACAGCACACTTATGACCCGGGGCTTGGGTAATTAAAGGCTGGATCTGACTTGAAAGCCTCCTTCCTGTAGTCCAGAGGCTTCCACGGCTTCAGAAACAGTGACTTTCTTACTGAGGTTACTAGCAGGAGAATCCCCTCTCAGGAGGATTTTTGGGAAAAACTTCTCTGCAGCTGGGCTGCTCAGTCCATCCCCAGAAGCTACTGTGTGCTCCTGAAAAGCTCAGATAGGACTTTCTAGGATCTTGAAAGTTTCATTTTTTTTCCCTGATAGGTGGTTCTTGTTTACCACCTGAACCTCATGAACTTCCCCACAGTCTTACAGGGAACATTTCAATTCTGATGAAAATTGACGCAAGAGTGGACAGTCAGAAATCTATGAACGGTTTGCAGTTTAGACACCATTGCTAAGTAAGTCCATTTGGAAAAAAAGTGATTGTGATAAGCTATAATTTGGGATACATAATTATAAACTGAACTAATTCTACAGTAATGAGTGAATAGGCCATAATTGTAGGAGCAATTTATAATAGCAAATATTTTGATATACATGAGTTAAAACACTTTTTCAATAATTAATTCCATTTGTATAACATCTATCCTATCAATAAATTTGAAATCATGCATGTAGATTAATAAACAAGTACTTGTGTTTGAGATTTGATTAAATTAGCTGCATGGCACCCTGTGTTACTGACAAATCCAATTTTTTTTCAGAAAGATGTTTTTATTTTTTAATTATTTATTTTCTATATTCTTTGCTTACATTCCAAATGATTTTCCCTTTCCTGGTTCCCCCCTCCCCAAAAGTCCCATAAGCCCTCTTCCCTCCACCCATTCTCCAATCAATCCCCTCCTACTTCTCTATCCTGGTACTCCCCTACAATGCTGGATCAAGCTTCTCCAGGACCAAAGATCTCTCCTTCCTTCTTCTTGGGAGTCACTTGATATGTGAATTGTGATTTAGGTACCAAGAGCTTCTGGGCTAATATCCACTTATCAGTGACTACATTCCATGTGTGTTCTTTTGTGATTGTGTTACCTCACTTAGAATGATATTTCCCAGATCCAACCATTTGCCTAAGAATTTCATGAATTCATTGTTTTTAATTGCTGAGTAGTATTCCATTGTATAAATATACCACATTTTCTGTATCCATTCCTTCATTGAGGGGCATCTGGATTCTTTCCAGCTTCTGGCTATTATAAATAGGGCTGCTATGAACATAGTGGAGCATGTGTCCTTATTGTATGCCGAGGAATCCTCTGGGTATATGCCCAGGAAAGGTATTGCAGAGTCCTCCAGAAGTATTATGCCCAGGTTTCTGAGGAACCACCAGACTGATTTCCAGAGTGGTTGTACCAACTTGCATTCCCACCAGCAGTGGAGGAGTGTTCCTCTTTCTCTACATACTCGCCAACACCTGCTGTCTCCTGAGTTTTTAAACTTAGCCATTCTGACTGGTGTCAGGTGAAATCTCAGGCTTGTTTTGATTTGCATTTCTCTAATGACTAGTGACGCTGAACATTTTTTTAAGGTGCTTCTCAACCATTTGAAGTTCTTTAGGTGAAAATTCTTTGTTTAGATCTGCACCCCATTTTTAAAAGGGTTATTTGGCTCTCTGGAGCCTAACTTCTTGAGTTCTTTGTATATATTGGATATTAGCCCTCTGTCGAATGTAGGGTTGATGAACATCCTTTCCCAATTTGTTGGTTGCTGTTTTGTCTGCTTGACAGTGTCCTTTGCCTTACAGAAACTTTGTAATTTTATGAGGTCCCATTTGTCAATTCTTGATCTTACAGCATAAACTATTGGTGTTCTGTTCAGGAACTTTTCCCCTGTGCCCGTGTCCTCAAGGGTCTTCCCCAGTTTCTTTTCTATTAGTTTCCGTGTGTCTGGCTTTATGCAGAGGTCCTTGATCCACTTGGAGTTGAGCTTAGTTCAAGGAGATAAGAATGAATCAATTCACATTTTTCTGCAGGCTGACCTCCAGTTGAGCCAGCACCATTTGTTGAAAAGGCTATCTTTTTGATTGGATGGTTTCAGCTCCTTTGTCAAAGATCAAGTGACCATAGGTGTGTGGGTTCATTTCTGGGTCTTCAATTCTATTCCACTGAACTACCTGCCTGTCACTGTACCTATACCATGCAGTTTTTAACACCACTGCTCTGTAGTACTGCTTGAGGTCCAGGATACTGATTCCCCTGGAGGTTCCTTTACTGTTGAGAATAGTTTTAGCGATCCTGGGTTTTTTGTTATTCCAGATGAATTTGAGAATTGCTCTTTCTAACTCTATGAAGAACTGAGTTGGAATTTTGATGGAGATTGCATTGAATCTGTAGATTGCTTTTGGCAAGATTGCCATTTTTACTATATTAACCCTGCCAATCCACGAGGATGGAAGATTTTTCCATTTTTCTGAGGTCTTCTTCCATTCCTTCTTCAGAGACCTGAAGTTCTTCTCATACAGATCTTTCACTTTTTTGGTTAGAGTCACCCCAGGGTACTTTATATTGTTTGTGGCTATTGTAAAGGGTGTCATTTCCCTAATTTCTTTCTCAGTCTGCTTATCCTTTGGGTATAGGAAGGCAACTGATTTGCTTGAATTGATTTTATAACCAATCACTTTGCTGAAGTTGTTTATCAACTGTAGAAGTTCTCTGGTGGGGTTTTTTGGGTCACTTAAGTATACTATCATATCATGTGCAAATAGTGATAGTTTGACTTCTTCCTTTCCAATTTGTATCCCTTTGACCTCCTTATGCTGTCTAATTGCTCTAGCTAGAAGTTCAAGTACTATATTGAAAAGATATGGAGAGAGGGGGCAGTCTTGTCTAGTCCCTGATTTTAGTGGGATTGCTTCAAGTTTCTCTCCATTTAGTTTGATGTTGGCTACTGGTTTGCTGTATTTTGCTTTAATTATGTTTAGGTATGGGCCTTGAATTCCTGTTCTTTCCAAGACTTTTAGCATGAAAGGATGCTGAATTTTGTCAAGTACCTTTTCAGAATCTAATGAAATGACCATGTGGTTTTTTTCTTTGAGTTTGTTTATGTAGTGGATTGCATTGATTGATTTCCGTATAGTGAACCATCCCTGCATCCCTGGGATGAAGCCTACTTGATCATGGTGAATGATTGTTTTGATGTGTTCTTGGACTCGATTGGCAAGAATTTTATTGAGTATTTTTGTGTCGATATTCATAAGGAATATTGGCCTGTAGTTTTCCTTCTTTGTTGGAGCTTTGTGTGGTTTTGGTATCAGTGAAATTGTGGCTTCATAGAATGAGTTGGGTAGTGTTCCTTCTGTTTCTATTTTGTGGAATAATTTGAAGAGTATTGGTGTTAAGTTTTCTTTGAAAGTGTGATACAATTCTGCACTAAAACCATCTGGTCCCGTGCTTTTTTTGGTTGGATGACTTTCTATGACCCCTTCTATTTCTTTAGGGGTTATGGGACTGTTTAGATGATCAATTTGATCCTGATTTAATTTTGGTAATTTGTATCTGTCTGGGAAATTGTCCATTTCCTCCAGATTTTCCAGTTGTGTTGTGTATAGACTTTTATAGTAGGATCTGCTGATTTTTTGAATTTCCTCCACTTCTGTTGTTATATCTCCCTTTTCATTTCTAGTTTTGTTAATTTGGATACTGTCTCTGTGCCCTTTGGTTAGTCTGGCTAAAGGCTTAGCTTGAAGGTCTGATACAATTCTGCACTAAAATAATCTGGTCCCGTGCTTTTTTTGGTTGGATGACTTTCTATGACCCCTTCTATTTCTTTAGGGGTTATGGGACTGTTTAGATGATCAATTTGATCCTTATTTAATTTTGGTAACTGATATCTGTCTGGGAAATTGTCCATTTCCTCCAGATTTTCCAGTTGTGTTGTGTATAGACTTTTATAGTAGGATCTGCTGATTTTTTGAATTTCCTCCACTTCTGTTGTTATATCTCCCTTTTCATTTTTAATTTTGTTAATTTGGATACTGTCTCTGTGCCCTTTGGTTAGTCTGGCTAAAGGCTTAGCTAACTTGTTGATTTTCTCAAAGAACCAGCTCCTGGTTTTGTTGATTCTTTGTATGCTTCTCTTTGTTTCTACTTGATTGATTTCAGCCCTGATTTTGATGATTTCCCATCTTCTTCTCCTCCTGTGTGAATTAGTTTCTTTTTGTTCCAGGGCTTTCAGGTGTGTTGTTAAGCTGCTAGTGTATGGTCTCTCCAGTTTCTTTTTGGAGGCACTCAGGGCTATGAGTTTTCCTCTTAGCACTGCTTTCATTGTGTCCTATAAATTTGGGTATGTTGTGCCTTCATTTTCATTAAATTCTAAAAAGTCTTTGATTTCTTTCTTTATTTCTTCTTTGGCCAAGATATCATTGAGTAAAGTATTGTTCAGCCTCCATGTGTATGTGGGCTGTCTGTTGTTTTTAAATGAAGAAGTCACCATTTTACTTGCAATTCTCAGCTTGAACTAAACTCAGCTTAGTTTTGACTTGGTTTAGGATATATGATTTTAAATAAGATAAGAACATCTGGGGAACAGACAGTCAGTATGCACATTAAAAACATTATCAGTGTACTACTGTGTATATAGGAAATAGAAAATTCAGTGGAAGCTATCAATTCTATGGGGAACAAAATTAGCCCAGAAGCCCTGAATACCCAAGGCACAAATTGCATAACAAATGACTCCCATGAAGAAGTATGGAGAGGGTCCTGATCCTGGAAAGGATAGATCTAGCATTGGAAGGGAATATACGGACAGAGAAAAAGGAGGGAGGTGATTGGAGAAGGAATGGAGAGAAGAAGGTTTATGGGACATATGGGAAGGGGGGATCCGGGAAAGGGGAAATCATTTGGAATGTAAACAAAGAATATAGAAAATAAAAATATTAAAAATATTCCCAAAGATAAAATTTTCATGAAACCTTTCATCAGTGAAGACAGACCTTTTCCTGGAAAGACTGTCCACCATGAAAACACAAGAAGAGCAAAATGTCCAATGGGAATCTAAGTCCTGTCCTTGCTACCACTGATGTTTTGTGACTGATTTGGTTAATTTTCACTTGTAATTTGGGTAAATTTTTTTAAAAAAATCTTTAAAATTTTGGCTTTAATCTTCCACAAATAGAAAGATTTGAGGACAGCATTGTTTCAGCTGAGCAATAAAAAATTCCATTGTATATTTGTTTGTATGCCTTTCCATGCCAAGATGAAAAGCAGAATATTTAAAATAGAACAAATAAAACAAACATGAGAATATTTGAAGCATTTTTCAGAATTGAAGTGTTATGAAATCAAATGTAAAATCAGATTAACACTTGGTCTCAAGTGCCATACATTAAATGGGCTCTGCCTAGCTTGTGCATTGAATGCAGGTCTACCGTAATATTATCACCAAAATATTACAGTTTTAGCTTCTGTACAGATTATCTGTATGAGCTCTTTACTGTCAAATATAACTTCTTTCTGGAAAAACTATTTAGCTCCCCCTCACTGTGTATGTATTTGTATGTATACTTTTAAATTATATACAAATTTTATATAAATTTTTGTACTTGTAATTTTTTAACATATATCACATACCATATATACCTATACCTATACCTATACCTATACCTATACATATACATATATATATGTGTGTGTGTGTGTGTGTCTCTGTGTGTGTGTGTGTGTGTGTACATAAACTTAACAGGTCTATGTCTAAGGCATATGTCTATTACCCACAACAATGGCTTCTTCCTCATGCTTAAGGTGATAACCCTGGAATTGTATAGATGAGACATGAACTGCCAATATATTCATTTAAAAAGGGAAAGAAGTCTTTTATTACAAAAGTTTGTTCAAGCCCAGTTGTCATCCCCTCAAAAATTTCAGTGACACTCTATTATTATTAGTAGTAGTATTAGTAGTAGTAGTAATAGTAGTAGTAGTAGTAGTAGTAGTAGTAGTAATCATTCCATTTGTTTACATCTCAAATGATATCCCACTTCTTGGTTACCCCTCCACCAATTTCCCCATTCCACATCTGCTCTCCTCCTCCCCTTTGCCTATTTGAGGGTGCTCTCCCCCCACCTACCCTTTCCCACCTCACAGCCCAAGCATCCCCATACACTGGGGCATCAAACCTCCCCAGGACCAAAGTACCCCCTTTCCAGCAATGTCAGGCAAGGCCATCCTCTGCTACATATGTATCTAGGGCCAAGGATCCCTCCAGGTACACTCCTTGGTTGGTTGTCTAGTCTCTGGGAGAACTGAGTGGTCAGACCAGCCTATGTTGTTCTTCCAGTGGGGTTGTAATTTTCCTCTGATCCTCCAGTTCTTCTGCCAGCTCCCTCACTAGTTCCCTGAACTCAGTCTGATGGTTGGCTCCAAGCATCCACATCTGCATTGGTCAGTTGCTGGCTCAACCTCCAAGGAACCTTCACACCAGATTCCTGTCAGCAAGTGCCTCTTGACCACAGCAACAGTGTGGGTTTGATGTTTGCAGACATGACAGATCTCCAGGTGGGGCAGTCCCCGGATGGCCCTTTCTTCAGTATTTGTTCCACTTTTTGTTCCTGTTCTTCCTTTGCACAGGAACATTTCTGGGATAAAAACTTTGAGATGGATGAGTGGCCCCATCCCTCCACTGGGGGCCAGGCCTATCTACTTGAGGTGGTCTCTACACATTCTGTCTCCCCCTTCTCCATGCATTTTGGCTAAAGTCATCCTTGATGGGTCCTAGGAGCCTCATGTTTCCCTGGTGTCTGGGACCCTCCAGTGGCTGTCCCCAGTTCCCCATCCCCCTGCTACACATTTTTGCTCAATTTCCTGACCCTCTTCACCTCTCTCACATCTCCTTCAGTTACTGATACTGCCTTCCTTATTTATTCCCCCTTCTCTCTTCCTCCCAGGTTTCTCCCTCCCTCCACCTCTCACAATTATCTGTTCTTCCCTCAATGCAGGACTGAAGCATCTATACCCTGGTCTTCCTCCCTTCTAAGCTCTGTATGGTCTGTGGATTGTATCAGGGCATTGTGAGCTTTGGGGCCAATATCCACTTATCAGTGAATACATACCATATGTGTTTTTATGTCTGTCTGGGTTACCTCACTAAACTGAGTATATATATATATATATATATGTATATATATATATATATATATACTCAGTTGTATATATATATGTGTGTGTACATATACAGATACAGATATATGTACATATACATATGTACATGTACATGTACATATGAATATGAATATATACATACACACACACATATATATATATATATATAATTTATTCATTTAATGTATATGACAACACTGTTGCTGTCTTCAGATACACCAGAAGAGGGCATCGGACCCTATTACAGATGGTTATGAGCCACCATGTGGTTGCTGGGAGATGAACTAAGGACCTCTGGAAGAGCAGTCTGCGTTCTTAACTGCTGAGCCACCTCTCCAGCCCCAGGAAGATATTTTCTAGTTCCAACCATTTGCTTGTGAATTTAATGAAGTCATTGTTTTTAATAGCTGAGTAGTATTCCATTGTGTAAATGGACAACATTTTCTGTATCCATTCTTCTGTTGAGGGACATCTAGGTTGTCTGGCTATTAAATAAGGCTGCTACGGACATAGTGGAGCATGTGTCCTTGTTGTATGTTGCAGAATCTTCTGGGTATATGCCCAGGAATGGTATAGCTTGGTCTTCCAGTAGAAATATTTGCAATTTTCTCAGATACTTCCAGACTGATTGAGGAACACTCTTCCATTGCTGGTGTGACTGCAAGCTGGTAAAACCACTTTGAAAATCAGTCTGGCAGTTCCAGAGAAAATTGGAAATAGTTCTACCTGAAGACAAACTCTTAATAAACAACTTCTTAGAGAACATTGCCCCAACATCTGAGGACATAGTCTTCTCTAGGAAGGTACCCAGGGCTGAAAAAGCAACATTCATGCAGCCAGGGGAAAGATAGTGGTAAGCAGCTGGGGGCATGGGTTGGGGGATTGGGGCAGGAATTTTAATGCCTTTCAGGGCTCTGTTATCTTAAAGTAGTGAAATCTAGAATAAAGAGATGTTAGTTCAACTATAGATTAACCATGTTTTAGCAGGAAAAGAAACACCCACTGAAAAAGATTAAAAAATGCCTAACAGCTGGACATTGGCGGCACACATCTTTAATTCCAGCACTAGAGAGGCAGAAGCAGATGATCTCTGATTTTAAGACCAGCCTGATCTACAGAGGGAGTTCCAAGACAGCCAGGGCTACACAGAGAAACCTTGTTTCAAAACAACACACACACAGACAGAGAGAGAGAGAGAGAGAGAGAGAGAGAGAGAGAGAGAGAGAGAGAGAGAGAGAGAGAGAGAGAAGAATGACTAATAAAACTTGAAGGGCCCAAGGGAAGCTTGTAAAGCTTCTTGATGCTAACACTGCTGCTCCAACCAGCAATAGAGGAGTGTTCCCTTTGTTCCACATCCTCACCAGCATTAACTGTCACTTGTGGTTTTAATCTTAGCCATTCTGTCAGGTGTTTAAGATGGAATCTCAAAGTAGTTTTGATTTGCAATTTCCTGATAGCTAAGGATGTTGAAGATTTCTTTGTTTCTCAGACTTTTGAGATTCCCCTATTGAGAATTCTCTGTGTAGATATGTACACTTTTTTTAATTGGGTCATTTAGTTTGTTGATGTTAATTATCTTGAGTTCTTTATACATTTTGCATATTAGACCTTCATCAGATGTTGAGTTGGTAAAAATCTTTTCTTATTCTTTAGGCTGATATTTTGTCTTAATGATGGTGTCCTTTACCTTAGAGAACCTTTTCAGTTTCATGAGATAATACTGTTGATCTCAGTGCCTATGCTATCGAAATTCTGTTCAGGAAGTTGTCTCCTAAGCCAATGCATTCAAGGCTATTACCCATTTTCTCTTCTATCAGGTTCAGTGTGTCTAGTTTTATATTGAGCTCTTTGATCCACTGGGAGTTGACTTTTTTGCTGGGTGATAGATATGTATCCTTTGAATTCTTCTATATACAAGCATCCAGTTAGAGCAGCACCATTTGTTTTGAAGATGTTTGCTGGTTTTCATTGTCAGTTTCAGGCTTCTTTATCCAAAATCTCATGTCCATATGTATGAAGATTTAAATATGGGTCTTCAATTAGATTCCATTGAGTAGCATGTCTATTTTTATGTCAATACTATGCAGTTTTTAGTACTATGCTTCTGTAGTATATCTTGAGACCAGGGATGATTTCCAGAAGTTTTTTAATTGTACAGGTTTATTTTATCTATCCTGGATTTTGGTTTTTTGTTTTGTTTTGTTTTTATATCAAGGGGAGTGTTTTTTTTCAAAGTCTATAAAGAATTTCATTGAAATTTTGATGGGCATTACATTGAATATGTAGATTGCTTTTGGTAAGATGGCCATTTTTACTGTGTTAATCTTACTAATCCATGAGTATTGGAGATCCTTCCATTTTGTGCTATCTTCTTCAATTTCTTTTTTCAAAAACTTAACGTTTTAGTCATATAAGCATTTCACTTTCTTGATTAGGGTTATCCCAAGATATTTTATATTATTTATGGCTGTTGTAAACGGTGTTGTTTTCCTGATATTTTTCAACCCATTTGTTATTTGTATGTAAGAGTGCTACCAATTTTTATGAGTTAAATTTTGTATTCAGCCACTTCACTGAGGTATTTATCACTTGCAGAAGTTCTTTGGCAGAATTCTGGGGGTCTATTATGTATAGTGTCATATCTGCAAATATCACTACCTTGACATCTTCCTTTCCTATTCACACCCCCCTTGATCATCTTCAGTTTTCTTATCAATCTAACAAGAACTTCAAGTACTATATTAAACAGACAAGGATACCCTTGTCTTGTTTCTGATTTTAATAGAATTGCTTAACATTTCTTGTTCCTGATTTTAATGGAATTGCTTTAAATTTTCCATTTTATCTGAAAATGACTTATCCTGTCTAGAGCACTTGCTAGGTTAAAGGTAGTACAGAACATGGGAGAATGGCCAACCAATGGCTGGTCCAATTGAGGTCCAATCCACAGAAATTGACAAAGAGAAATTGACAGTTGGGAAGTAATATATGAGAGAAGAATAGATAGAAAATAAAATAATAGTGATGATGATGGTGGTGGTGGTGTGGTGGTCATGATGGTGTGGTGACAGGCACTGGTTCCTCTTACAGGGGACCTGGATTTGGTCCCAATGCTCATGTGGCAACTCATAAGCATCCCTAACTTCAGGACATCTGATGCCTTTTCTGAACTCTAAAGCTGAAGATATGCATGTGGTATGTATATATATGAAGGTAAAACACTCATACCCATGAAATAAATAAATACAAATTTAAGAACTTCTCATATCCTTTTGGGTGCAAGAATGTTGAATCTTTTGGGATGCTTGGAAATGTTTACTGTCATCTTTGGTAACTGGAAACATGCTCAAGATTTGTAATGCTTGTCAACATGCTTAATGTATGCACCCTTGTTCTGTTTGATATTAGACTGTGCTTAATAATCATTTCTGAAAATTCTCAATAATTTCATTGTTGTCTTTTCCAAGACAGAGAAGCCGTAGCCAGAATGGTCAGAGAGAGGAAGCACTTCCAACATTTGATGAGATCAATTTCCCATACAGGGACCAAGGCTGCAATACCATTTGGCTAATTACTTGTCTCAGGCAATTCTTGAGGTAGCATGTGAATTCTTTGTGCTTTAATTTTGTCACCTGGAAAATGGTACTAATGATCCCACTAACATCATAAAGCTTAAGTGATGATCAAATGAGATGAGGCATGTAAGACACTGAGAATGCTGGCAGAGAAGTATCGCCCAGTGAGTAATATTTACTGCTCATTGGCCGCCCAGATACATCAGGCTCCACCCATTATTCCTCAAATTAAACCTATTAGTTTCTGTATGTTTTTGTTCTAGGTGTGTCTGTAATTTTATTTCTGTCAAGCATAGATCAGTCCTAAAAATAACCATTGACCTAAAACTGAAATACACACCGAAGTTACTTTCCCAAAGTTGACTTAACACACTGTCTTCTTAAAAATTCTTTCCTCTTTTATTAAAACTAGATTCTCTCTCATACAATGTATCCTGATCACACCCTCCCCTCCCTCTACTCCTCCTAGTTCCTCCCACCTCCCCTCCCATCCAGATCCACTCCCTTCCTTTCTCTCATTAGAAAGGAGCAGGCTTCTAAGAGTTAACAACAAACATAACAAAATAAATGACAATAAGATTAAAAAAATCATCACATCAAGGTTAGACAAGGCAAGCCAACAGAAGGAAAAGAGCCACAAGAAGCCACAAGAATCAGAGACCCATTCATTCACACGTTCAAGAGACCCACAAAATACTAAACTGAGAGCTATAATATATACGTAGTACAGTTGGTTTAGACCCATGTTGGCCCTCAATTCATATGAGTTTTGCTCAGTTGATTCTGAGAGCCTTATTCTCCTGGTTCCTCTATCCCCTCTGGCTTTTACACTCTTTCTGCCTCCTCTTCTTTGGGGTTTCCTGAGCCCTGAGGGGAAATATTTGATGGACACATTCCATTTAAGACTGGGTGTTCCAAAGTTTTTCATTATGTGCAATGTCTGACTGTGAGTCTCTGTATTTATTTCCACATGCTTTAGGGGAAATCTTCTCCAATGCTTGCTGAGTATAGAACTGGTCTATGAGGATGGCACAATATCATTAGAAGTCATATTGTTACTTTAGAGCAATCGTATTTGGTTTCACCATTGGTCTGTGGACTATCTAGTCACTGTCTCCTGGTCACATAGGCACTGTCAGGTAGAGGTTTCATCTTATGGAGTGATCTTAAGTCAAATAAGACATTAGCTGGTCACTCCCACCAACATTGTGCCATTGCCCTAGCATATTTTTCAGGCAGGACTGATTGTGGATCAAAGGTCTTGTGTCTGGACTAGTGTTTGCATTTCTTTTCTGCCATCAGAGTACCTTCTCATACCAAAGACACTATAGTGTAGTGATGAAAGTTCTGTGTAGGCACCTGCACCTGCACCTGCACTAGCACCAGCACCTGCACCTGCACCTGCACCTGCACCTGCACCTGCACCAGCACTAGCTCACCCTCTCCAGGTTCAATGAGTTTGGTGGGATCCTGTCTTAAATTATAATTATTGTCTCACTGAAAGGCATAAATTGTAACACACTTGTTTGGGGGTTAAATACGTCCTTAGCAAGAGGAAGAACCACATGTTCAAAATTGTTAAGTTTCACTTTTATTATCTTTTAAATTTATAATAGAATTACATCATACCACCCTTCCCTTTCTTCTCTGCAAACCCATATACCCTTCCTTGTTCTTTTGAAAATCCCAGCCTCTTTTTATTTTCATTAACTGTCGTTATAAGTGTATGTGTATATGTGTGTGTGCATGTGTGTGTGTATGCATATGTATTCCTCAATAAATAAATAGATTCTGTTCAGTCTTTATAATGTTTCTTGCATGTGTATGTTTTCAAGGCTGACCATTTGGTATTGGATAATTAATTTGTATGCTCTACGCTAGGGAAAACTATTTCTCTCACTCTTACCATTCCTTAGTTCTTCTTATCTGAACTTTCTCCTGTTCATGTTAACATTGGTGGTATCCTTTTCCAGCTCCACTTTAGGCAACCATGTTGGTGAGACTTAATTGATTTATGTGTTCTCTTACACTCTTAGGAAACACAATATCACAGCAAATTCACTGTTTCTCTCATTCTCACAATCTTCCCTTCCCATCTTCCATAATAATAATCTCTGAGCATTATGTGCAAGAATTGTGTCAATACATAACATTTATATACCTAAACAAAACTCCACATGTCTATGTGAATATTGTTGATGCTCACTAAATTCATTTGTTCTTGACCATATAAGTCTCACATATAGAATCCAAGCTCAGGACAGCTGAACACCAAGTTAGTGATGGAGTCAGAGAGCAGAGTGGACATACATAAGAAGGAGGACAACTTGCTAAGGAACCTTTATTTCAGGAAGCATTGTTTGGGAGTAGTGCATATATTAATGAAGCAACCTGATGTTGCACCAGCTGTCCTCACTTGAATCAAGGGAAACCACAGACAAAAGTTATCTTTTGGGCCAGGTCCTGTGAATGGGTATATGAAGTTGATGGGTAACTTTACTGCTTTGTCAAGTGGAGCCAAAGAGAACATTGGAAAGGGTTATGACCTCAGTGAAATAGTCTCTGTAAGTTTCCTTTAGACACATTTCTTCCCAGCTAGAGGGACTGCTATAGAGAGATCTTCTCTTGGGAACTTTGGTGGCAGAAGATGGTTTGTGGGGGTTGCAATGGTTGCAGGGTTACTTTCTAGTATTTAGCAGGAAATTAGTCAGTATTTCCCAGTAATAGTTTAGTGGCAAGCTTTCAGATCCAATCACGTATTTTTCTCTAGTTCTATATAAATTTTATTATCCTCCACAGAACATGTTAATAAAAACTGCTTTTGCCCATGTGAGATATTTAATTTGTGCTGATGAAACTGCTATAAAACTTACATTGTGTATTTGTCCTGTGCTTCTCAAGAGAGCGATTTAGGTATGGCAGGAAGAGTTTAATAAAAATGAACCCAAACACATACTTTCTTCAGTTTTTTTTCTTTAAATATATCCTTTAAAGCTTCATGTTTGGGTTCAATGATCTTAGTTAATCATGTACACAATTAATTGAATATATATACTTTAAGTTAATCCAGCATAATGCAAAGAAAGGAATCTAATTAAGGCAAAAGAGAGCAAAACATTGTGCTATTCTACTTTTTTACATTTTAAGATACATTCATACGTAGCCCAGGTTGGCCTCATACTCACAAAATATCTGAGGATGGCCTTGAATTCCTGGTCCTCCTGTCTCTATCATCCAAGTGCTGGGATGTCAGGTGTCAATCATACCCAGACCTATGTGATTTGATAGTCAATGTTAAAATGTAAAAATGAATTTATTTTTTATATTTTCTATTAACAAAGATTTGGATGGACCCTTGTCCTGTATTAAGAGATGTGTTGGGTTCATTTTGGTGTTCATCTGATAGCACTGACAGGATTTGACATTAATTTAATAGATTTCCCTGGCTGCACTAGCTCAGTTTTTTGAAACAGCTTGCCTTGATATGAAAGGAGTCTAACAAAAATAACATGATTTTGGAAAGTATAAAATTAATGAATCTCATCGGATAAACAAATAAAAATCTGATCATTTCAGGAAACCCTAAATTTTAACAACCGTACCTTATTGTAAGTGAAGAAAATAACAGCATAAAATCTTGCTCAAGGTAATGGCGTCTAAATGGTTGGAAGGAATATCATCTTTTGAATGAAAAATTGCATTTTTCCCATTGTGCTTTGAAATGGAGACAATAGTAATATTTATCAGAAGAGTTCGGGGAAAGATGCAGTGAGATGGGATGGAGGCACAGCTAAGTGGGTAAAAGACTCTTGTCACCAAACCTGGAAACATGAGTTTGATCCTTGTGATCAAAATGAGGGAAGAAGAGAGTTAATCTTGGCAAATTGTCCGCTGAGCTCCATGTCCATTGTGGTGTGTGTGTGTGTGTGTGTGTGTGTTTAAAAATAAAAAAAAGAATGGGATGATCTACATACAGCACTTAGACTAACACTTGAGCTCAGTGTGTGGTCAATAAAAATCATTACTAGATGTCCTCAAGTGCTCATTCTTAGGAACATTTTCCTAGGTGTGTCCCAACTGGTTGTGGAAATTTGGTGCAATGACTGATTTGAGGAGGTAAACTATTCAATGTTTTCCTATCCTTCCCACTTGCTCATAAAGCATTTATTAATTTTATTAAGATGTCAGAGCCCAGGGGTGTATTACTTGCCACATCCTGGGTCAGGGGCAGAGAAACACTCGCTTTGTAGCTACTGACCTTCCATGTTCCATGACCTCCTCTGTGGCTTCCTTTGATGAAACTCTACAGTCCTGGCCTGTGTGATTAGACAGAAACAAGAGAAACAGCCTCAGAGATGCTGGAATAGCAATGATTAAAAGTAATTTTCTTGATGATTGGTAAAATAAAATCATGTCTGATTTCTAATGTAATTGGAAAGTATGAGATTGCGATTTATATGAGTTATTGTGCTGCCCTAATGAGAAAATGTCTATTTACATATTTTCAAAAGATGCCATCCTTCTCGTTTATTTCCTGTAATCAGAGAGAAGTGCAAGCACTCAGTCTTTACACTCCACAGTTCACACAGGACTTGGTCATGGTGAAGATGTTCAGTCCTAGGAACTACCTCCTGGGGACTTAACTACATGGAATCTTGTGGTCTGCTCTCTTTGGGGAGCCATTTCCCTGCTTAGCCACAGAGTATTCTAGTTTCATTTCTGTTGCAGAGATAAAGCATTCTGAGCAAAAACAACTCAGGGAAGAAATAGATTTTTTTTTTCCTAAAATTAAACTTCCAGGTCATACATAGTCCATCACTGAGAAAGAGCAGGGTAGGAACCACAGAGGGAAGGCTGCTTTCTGTCCCAGCCTTATCATCTTTCTTTATATACCTCAGGACCATGGCCTAGGGATGGTGCCACCCACAGTGGGATGGTCTCTTCTATAAAGTAGGAGTGGATGGGTTGGTGAGCAGGGGGAAGGGGGATGAGATAGAGGGTTTTTGGAGGGGAAACCAGGAAAGGGGATAACAGTTGAAATGTAAATAAAGAAAATATCTATTAAAAAAAATCAACACAGTCTTACACAGCCAATCTGATAGAGGCAATTCTTTCAACAAGGCCTTCTTTCTCAGGTGACCCTAGTCTGTGTCAAGTTGATACTCAAAGCCCCATAGCATACCAGACAAAATCACCAACTCCACATGAGCAGCCACATTCCCAGCAGGCAACAACTTCACATCACCCTGCACATGTTTATATGCTGTGGCTTTTCTGGCCACTCAAAAATCAATACGAAAGATGGGGAATAAAATACAAGAAGATAAACCTGTAAAGCATTCCCTTGTGAGATGATGTTTACAATTAAACAGTGTTTTTTGTTAAATTATAAAAACAGCCAAGTGGGAATAATGAAACCCAGGGTGGTGAGATGGCTCAGTGGATAGAGATGTCCTAAGACCAATGATGATTTGAATTGGATCCCTAGAACTATGCATCATGACACACATGGGTATAAAGACACACACACGTACACACACACACACACACTAAACATTTAAAATAAATGAAGAAACACCATTTGCAAGATCATTTGGAAGGGGGGGTCATTAGTTCTGTGATGTGGAGGTTACCTTGCCATTCTGGAAAGAACCCAGATGTTCCTCAACAGAGGAATGGCTACAGAAAATGTGGTATATTTACACTATGGAGTACTACTCACCTATTAACAACAATGAATTCATGAAATTCTTAGGCAAATGGGTGGAACTGGAGAGTGTCATCCTGAGTGAGGTGACCCAATCACAAAAGAACACACATGGTATGCATTCACTAATAAGCAGATAATAGCCTAGAAGCTCGAATACCCAAGATACAATTCACATATCAAATTATGCCCAAGAAGAAGGAAGGAGAGTCCCCTGGTCCTAGAAAGGCTCAGTGCAACAGTGTAGGGATATACCAGGACAGGGAAGCGGGAGGGGTTGATTGGAGAACAGAGGGAGGGAAGAGGGCTTATGGGACTTTTGGGGAGGAGGGGATCCTGGAATTGAGAAATCATTTGAAATGTAAATAAAGAATATATAGAAGCTGGGCAGTGGTGGCGCACATCTTTAATCCCAGCACTTGAGAGGCATAGGCAGGCGGATTTCTGAGTTTGAGGCCAGCCTGGTCTACAGAGTGAGTTCCAGGACAGCCAGAGCTACACAGAGAAACCCTGTCTCAAAAAAACAAAACAAAAAACAAAACAAAACAAAAAAACCAAAACAAAACAAAGAAAAGAATATATAGGATTAAAAAAAGAAGAAGAAGAAGGTCTTCATTGGTGATATACAGGAGTGACCAAACATTATAGAACAAATAAAATCAAACTTTTATTCCATTTTCCAACCCAAACTTCCAGCCTCTCAACTCAGAAGGAATCAGCTCTCCAGTCCGTACTCTGACTCCTGCAGTCTGTTAGATTAAATCACACATTTGAGCAGATTGGTGTCATCTCACGTCCTGGGAACCTGGTAGCAGCAGGAATCCAGTGCTGCTCAATGATACTATAATGTCCATTGATCAGCATCTTGTCCTGTATATCACAGCCACAATTTTAATTTTCTATTACTCCCCTCTCAAAACCTACCTCGCTATCAGCCACTCTCTGCATAATTCTCCATACAGAATATTGAGGCTTTAGCCAATATTGCAAGCATTTGCCTGTCTGGGGACTCCCTCCATACCCCTAAGCACACTCTAGAATTTCCCATTAAATAGATAGATACAGCCTTCTGGCATAGTGTCCCACACTTGGCATTGTCTTATCTTTCTCCTTCCTTTTATAGCCAAGCTGTTTAGGAATGGGGAGTAAATTCACTAACATATTTAGCCTCCCATTTTAAATTTCAATCTCCAGCATACTGACTTCTATCTGCGTCAACATTACTGGAAATGTTCCGGCTTAGTTTTTCAATTACCTTCTAAATGCAAAAGGCACAAAAAATCTCTCCAACCCTCATTTTACGTGAAGTCTTTACAACAGTTGTATTTATTCTTAGAAATATAAGTTATATGTGTTCTCAATAAGAAGATTATACTTTCTACTGCAGAAGTTTTGACAATATAAAAAGGGAAAAATAAAAGGCACAATACAGCACACACACACACATACTCACATACATAAGCACAAACACACACACAAGCACACACATGCACACACACACACACACACACACACACACGTGCGCACATTCAAAAACAAAACAAAGAAAAATAGAGATCTCCACTATGCCCTTCAATCATTTCTCCCTCTGTATACATTGTATACATTAACATTTCATATGTGTGGACACTATGCTTCATTGTCTAGTATAATATATCATTGCCATATGTTATGAAGTAATATTCAAAATTAAGACCAGCACTGAATGATATTCCTTCTACATGAGAAACTATTCAGTGCTTTCACAGTTGTTGAATATTGGTGCATTGTCTTCCAAAAAGAAAATACTATGTGTTAGCAGTTTACAAATTTCTAAGGTATAAATAATCCTGTCACTCTAGATTTAAATTCTTAAGTATAGAGAGGGTGACATGTCCAAAACTGACCAGTCACAAGTAGGAATTGTACAGTACTTGCTGCAGTAGGTTCTGCTTTCAAGAACTTCTATGTTTATTACCTCAAAAATAAGACTTCTCCTTCCCCCCCCCAAAAAAATAACATAAAGAAAACCAAAAGAGAAACAAGAGATTCAAAATTTTACCTTTCACATTCCAAAGTTTTGGAGCTGTAGAAAACTGAATATCTCTCTAGAACAAAATTTGATGCCAAGGTAAAGCTGCTTTGAGGACTTTGGGCATTTTAGAGGTATTCTAATAGCTGTGTTTGGTATGTAACAAAAACAATTCCCAGCATTCCCTAGATGCTGAAAACAGAGAAACAATATCATCAAAATAACCCTTGGGGGTTGCAGGGAAAACAGCAGCAGTCTAGACCGATGTCTATCAACTAGGCTGGCCTGAGTACATCTCAAGATACACTGACAGGAATGGAGGATGAGGTCACCAGGAAGATATCTTTGCCTTTCAGCACCATGGCACAAAGAACTTAGATATATCACCAGGGAAGTTATAGAAGGGGACTAGGGGGAGATGGGATTAAATTATATTATCTTTTCGATGCCTGGAAGAATGGAAGCCCCAAAAGGAAATAAAGTTCAATTTCAGAAAAATAGGCAGACTGAATTGCTTGTGCACCTGTGTCTATGAAATGAGATTTCTACTTACCAGTTTCAGAGATAAAGAACTTTTTCCTTCTGCATCTCTAATTAATTTCAAAGAATGAATTCCTAGTGCAACAACTGTGGGGTCAGAGAAAATGAACAATTTCAAGGCTCTGGAAATGTGAGGGGAATTTTCTCATAGAAGAAATCTCATACCAGCAATACAGGGTCAAACAGCACTGAGCAGAAAAGTCAATGTTCTGCATTCATGCCCCCCCTGCTCCCCTCCCCCAGATGCGGCTGTGAAGGACTGGTGCTAAGGCAGATGCTGGGAAGATCCAGCTCTCTTCTAGAAGCCTTCCCTTTAAAATGCTTCCTTAGTGTGCATGCAATCTGACCCAGACCAACACAGAGTAAAAGCAACCTTTCTCCTAAAGGTCTGTCTTTCTTTTAGGCATCTGTTCTGATGACAGCTGGTTCTATTTACCTTGCTACTGAGGAATTCTTATCGTTCAAAAAGCTTGAAGCTGTGCTGCCTTCTCAAGAATGAGAGGTGACGAGACCACTTTGGAGATGGGAGAGAACAATGATATTCTCATCTATCTTAGAAGACCTGGCTTCCTCCAGGCTCTGGAGTAGGGTATCCAGGAGGATTAACATAGCCATCCCTAGGTCTGCAAAGGAGATCTGAGTACTGTGTTTCTGTTGTTTCCAAAGTCAGAATATTTTCTTTCTTTCTTTCTTTCTTTCTTTCTTTCTTTCTTTCTTTCTTTCTTTCTTCTCTCTCTCTCTCTCTCTCTCTCTCTCTCTCTCTCTCTCTCTCTCTCTCTCTCTCTCTCTCTTTCTTTCTTTCTTTTGTCCTATTGGTTACTTTATTTCTTTCTATTGTTTTATTACATTTCAAATGTTGTCCCCCTTCCCAGTTTCCCCTCTGCTAACCTCCTATTTCATCCCCCCTTCCCCTGCCTCTATAAGGGAACTTTTCCACCCACCTATCCACTCCCAACTCACTGCCCTAGGAACCTCTTTTTCTGGGTCATCAAGCCTCCATAGGACCAAGGGCCTCCCCTCCCATTAATGCCAGATAAGGCTGTCCTCTGCTACATATGAAGCTGGAGTGTTGGGTCTCACCACGTGTATTCTTTGGTTGGTAGTTTAGCCTTGGGAGATCTGAGTGGTCTGCATAGTTTTTATTGTTGTTCTTCCTATGGGGTTGCAAATCCCTTAAGCTCCTTCAGCCCTTCCCCTAACTCCTCCATTGAGGTCACCATGCTCAGTCTGATGATTGGTGGTTTAGTCCCTAGGATCTCGGGAAGAGGAGGGGGGAGTTCAGTCATTCTTTCTTAAAAAACAAAAAAACAAAAACCCTTGTTACAGATATTTATTGTGTTGGGAGAAGGCTGTTGCAACAGTATGACTGTGGAGGTCAGAGGTCAACTTGCTAGAGTCAGTTCTTTTTATTTTATTGAACTAATAAAATTTATTTTAAAATATACAATTCAGTATTGGCATTTTTTAAGTCATCAAAATAATTTATAATAGTTAAATGCCTCTTAAATGTGCATAGTATCTTCTAAAGCTAAAAGTAATATGCACTCAACCAGTTTTTAAAATCTACATGATAAAAGTAGAAAAAAACCTCTTATGAAGTCCTCTATGAAAGGAAATTGTAACAAGTTCCTCATTAGACAGAAACTGTTCCATGTCCAAGAGAGAATATGCAGTGTAACTGTAGCTTCATAGAATGAATTGGGTAGTGTTTTTTCTGTATCTATTTTGTGGAATAGCTTGAAGAGTATTGGTATTAGGTCTTCTTTGAAGGTCTGGTAGAATTCTGCACTAAACACATCTGGTCCTGGACTTTTTTTTTTTTTTTTTTTTTTTTTGGTTGGGAGACTTTTTTGGCTGCTTCTATTTCTTTAGGGGTTATGAGACCATTTAGATGGTTTATCTGCTGGTATTTGGTATCTCTCTAGAAAATGTCCATTTCATCCAAATTTCCCAGTTTTGTTGAACACAGGCTTTTGTAGTGGGATCTGATGATTTTTTTTTTTATTTCCTCAGTTTCTGTTGTTACATCTCCCTTTTAATTTCTGATTTAGCTAAATTGGATACTGTCTCTGTGCCCTCTGATTAGTCTGGCTAAGGGTTTATCTCTCTTGTTGATTTTCTTAAAGAACCAGTTCCTGTTTTTGTTGATTCTTTGTATAGTTATTTTTGTTTCTACTTGACTGATTTCAGCCCTGAGTTTGATTATTTCCTGCCATCTACTCCTCTTGAGTGTGTTTGCTTCTTTTTGTATGAGAGCTTTCAGGTGTGTTGTTACACTGTTAGTGTATACTCTCTCAAATTTCTTTTTGGAGGCACTCAGCTAGGTGTTTTCCTCTTAGCACTGCTTTCATTGTGTTCCATAAGTTTGGGTGTGTTGTGCCTTCATTTTCATTAAACTCTAAAGTCTTTAATTTCTTTATTTATTCATTGATCAAGTTATTGAGTAGGGCATTGTTCAGCTTCCATGTGATGTGGGCTTTCTGTTGTTTTTGTTTGTTATTAAAGACCAGCCATAGTCTATAGTGATCTGATAGGACGCATGGGACTATTTCAATCTTCTTGTATCTGTTGAGGCCTGTTTTGTGACTGATTTGGTCAGTTTTGGAGAAAGTACATGAGGAGCTGAGAAGGTATATTCTTTTGTTTTAGGATGAAATGTTCTATAGATATCTGTTAAATCCACTTGGTTAATAACTTCTATTGGTTTCAATGTATTTCTGTTTAGTTTTTGTTTCCATGGTCTGTCCATTGATAAGAGTGGGATGATGAAGTCTCCCACTATTATTGTATGAGGTACAAAGTGTGCTTTGAGTTTCAGTAAAGTTTGTTTTATGAGTGTGAGTACCCTCGCATTTGGAGCATAAATATTCAGAATTGAGGGTTCTTTTTGGTAGATTTTTCTTTGATGAGTATGAAGTGTCCTTCCTTATCTTTTTTTGATAACTTTTGGTTGAAAGTCGATTTTATTCGATATTAGATGACTACTCCAGCTTTTTTTTTTTTGATACTATTTGCTTGGAAAATTGTTTTCCAGCCCTTTACTATGTGCTAGTGTCTGTCTTTGTCACTGAGGTGTGTGTTCCTGTGTGCAGCAAAATGTTGGGTCCTGTTTTCATATCCAATGTTAGCCTATATCTTTTCATTGGGAAACTGAGTCTATTAAGAGATATTAGGGAATAGTAATTGCTGCTTCCTGTTATTTTTGATGTTACTTTTCTGTTTATATAGCTATCTTCTTTTGGGACTGTTGGAAGATGATTACTATCTTGCTTTATCTAGGGTGTACTTTCCCTCTTTTTGTTGGTGTTTTCCATCTATTATCCTTTGTAGAGCAGGATTTGTGGAAAGATATTGTGTAAATTTGGTTTTGTCATGGAATATCTTGGTACTCCATCTATGGTAATTGAGAATTTTTCTGGGTATAATAGCCTGGGCTGGCATTTGTGTTCTCTTGAGGTCTATATGACATCTACCCAGGATCTTCTAGCTTTCATAGTCTCTGGTGAGAAGTCTAGTATAATTCTGATAGGCCTGCCTTTATATGTTACTTGACCTTTTCCCCTTACTGCTTTTAATACTCTTTCTTTGTTTAGTGCATTTGGTGTTTTGACTAGTATGTGACCGGAGGAATTTCTTTTCTGGTCCAATCTATTTGGAGTTCTGTAGGCTTCTTGTATGTTTATGGGCATCACTTTCATTAAATTAGGGAAATTTTCTTCTATAATTTTCTTGAAGATATTGTCTGGCCCTTTAATTTGGGAATCTTCACTCTCTTCAATACGGCTTATCCTTAGATTTGGTCTTCTCATTATGTCCTGGATTTCCTGAATGTTTTTGGTTAGGACCATTTTGCATTTTGCATTTTCTTTGGCAGTTGTGTCACTCTCTTCTATGGTATTTCTCTACTTGAGATTCTCTCTTCTATCTCTTGTATTCTGTTGGTGATGCTTGCATCTATGTCTCCTGGTCTCTTTCCTAGGTTTTCAATCTCCAGGGTTGTCCCCTTTTGTGCTTTCTTGCTTGTTTCTATTTCCATTTTTAGCCCCTGGATAGCTTTTTTTTTTCAATTCCTTCACCTGTTTGGTTCTTATTAATGTAATTTTTTAAGGGATTTTTGTGTTTCCTTTTTAAGAACTTCTACCTGTTTACCTGTGTTATCCTGTATTTCTTTAAGGGAGTTATTTATGTCCTTCTTAAAGTCATCTATCATCATCATGAGATGTGATTTTATATCAGAGTTTTGCTTTTCTGGAGTGTTTGGGTATCCAGAGCTCACTGTGGAGGGAGAGATGGGTTCTGATGTTGCCAAAATAGCCTTGGTTTCTGTTGGCTTATGTTCTTGCCCTTGCATCTTGCCATAGGGTTATCTTTGGTGTTAGATGGTCTTGCTGCCTTTGATGTGGCTTGTCTTTCCTACAAGCCCATGTGTCAGAGCTCCTGGGAGACCAGTTCTCTCCAGGAGGAATTTGGGTATGGAGAGTTGTGGCACAGTGTCAGCTCCAGGGTGTAGATGGAAACCAGAAGGTTCCTGTCCCTGACTATTCCTTAGTTCCTGTGTCCTGATGGCTCTGGGCTAGTCACTCTTTGGTCAGGAATTTGAGCAGAATTAGTAGTCTTACCTGTACTCACAGGTGTGTCAGCACTCCTTGGAGACTAGCTCTCTCCTGCAGGTATATGAAGTGCTGTGGCACAGTGTCAGCTCCAGGATGTAGATGGATACTGGAAAGATCTTGTCCCAGGCTGCTCCTCGGTTCCTGTGTCCTGAGGATTCTGGACAGGCCTCTCTGAGCAGAAGTGGTGGTCTTACCTGACCTCACAGGCATGTCTGCACTCCTGGGATACCAGCTCTCTCCTGGAGGCATTTGGGTATGGAGCACTGTGGCCTAGAGTCAGTTCTCTCTTACTACCAAGTGGGTCCTGGGGATTGAACTCAGATACTCAGGCTTGACAACAAGCTTACCTTCTGAGACATTGTGCCAGCCCCAGATTTCTTTCTTAGGAAACATCCAAACTCTGGTGATAAGAATTTAGGAGTTATTCAAACTACAGCGAGAAAACTCTGCCCTGTTTGAAATTGAATAATGAAAGGATGTGGGGTCTGAATTTTGAACTGTGACCCCCTCTGCTCTTGGGAAAGCAGAGATGAATAACATCAAGGGTAGAGGGAAAGACAGTTTCTTGCTATATTTGGTTGCTTTGAAAAAAACTATTACTGTTACTAAAATGCATTAATTATATGTATTTCTCTTGTTTGGAGTAATAGTTAAACACATCCATGAAGTGTGTTAGCTAATATTTATGTTTCTGTTACACAACATCAGGAATGAGCAAGTTTTTATTAGTCAATTTTATTTTTAGATTTAGATTAAAATATATTAGGTTATACTTTTAAATACTCTATTATAAATATTTCCAAATTCAAGATTTTTTAATTGCTCTTATTTCTTTTTTCCCATTGGTTATTCTATTTATTTACACTTCAAATGTTATCCCCCTCCCTGATTTCCCCTCAGCAACCCCCCTTTCCCATCCCCCTATTGCCATCCTTCTATGAGGGCGATCCCCTACCCCCCCACCTACTTCCACTGACTACCCCACTTAGGGATCCATGTCATCTGCAGACACCAAGCCTAGACATTATTTCTGATGCCAAGAAGTGCTTGCTGACAGGAGCCTGATGTAACTGTGTCCTGAGAGGCTCTGCCAGAGCCTGACCAATATAGATGAGAATACTTGCAGCCAACCATTGGACTAAGCACTGGGACCCCAATGGAGGACTTAGGGGAAGGACTAAAGGAGCTGAAGGGCTTTGCAACCCCATGGGAAGAACAATAAATCTAATCTACGAGACCCTCCCCACCCCACCTCCAGCTCCCAGGGACTAAACTACCATGGCTCCAGCTGCATATGTAGCAGAGGATTGCCTTATCTAGCATCAATATTATAGTAGGCCCTTGGTCCTGTGGAGGCTCGATGCCCCAGTGTAGGGGAATGCTAGAAATGAGCAACTTATGTGAGAAATGCTTATTCTGGCTCCCAATTTCAGAGGCTTGAGTTCATGGCTGACTCTCCCCACCCATTTAAGGCTTAACTTCTGGCAAGACAGAAGTATTTTAGTGATGGAAGGCTAGCAAGCAGGCAGGGATGAGGAATGGGTGGTAGGCAGGGCAAAGGATTCCTTCAAAGGTCTGACTCCATGAACATACATCCTTCAATTGGGTCTAACTTCCTAACAGTTTACTCAAATCTGAATTCCTCGATGAACCTTATGGTATTTATTTATTCATTTATTTACCAGAGCTTGGAATCAAATCCATGGCTTGGCACAGGAAGGTGCTCTACCACTGATTTGTATTCCCAGCAGCCTCATGCTTCTTGAAGGTTATAATCACTGAGGCAATTATTCTTTTAGTTCATATTAGGAAATTTTTAAAAAGGAATTTTTTCAGAACAAATAAAAACCTGTACAAACCAATAGCAACAAAATAAACACATCCAGAAAGTAACTTCTAAGTTTCTGAGTCCATGTTGGGGCTCTCTTCCATAGCCTGGACAATGTTTTCCTGAACTCAGGGCTCAGACTAAATTGAAAGCTTTATGTTTTCTAAGATCTCTAGACACATATCCTTCCAGGCCTGTGTAAGGTCTTGTAATTTCTCTCTTTCACTTAAATGCTTTTTGGCCTCTTGTTTTATTTACTCCAGAACTTGAGGTCTTTTATCTTTCTGTTTCTATAGGTTGTCTTAAATTGGTGTTTGTACTATTGTTTATAATTATATTTGTATGTGTATGTATGTGTGTGTGGGAGATAGAGACAAAGAGACAGAGAGACAGAGAGGCAGACAAACGCACACACACACACACACACACACACACACACAGAGAGAGAGAGAGAGAGAGAGAGAGAGAGAGAGAGAGAGAGATGGAAACACCATGGCCCACATGTGGAGGTGGAAATGTGGAGGTCAGTGAGCAGCTTGCGGATTTTGGTTCTTTCCTTCAACCATATGAGTTCTGGGTATTAAACTGCAATCATCAGGGTTGGCAGCAAGCATCCTTACATACTGATTCATCATAACCATCTATCTTGTAATTGATTTAAACAATCATCATTATGTGTTTAACTTTGCTGAGTCTTAAGCAAAGTGAACTAGAGCAGACGTGCACAGGAAGTTGCAGTGAGGGTCTTTTATGTTCTTTCCAGAACCTGGACCATTGCACCAACCTGGGAATGTTCTCTGCATCTTTCTTAAGGCTAATATACCAGAGAAGTGTGGCACAAAGCTTTCCTGTTCTAAGTTACTTCTTTCTTGATTCAATATGGATTTAATTGTTACAAACCCTGGATGGTTCCAAGAATTCTCTTAAAGTGTGGATTATTTTTGCTTAGTTTTTTTTTTCATATTTTTCTTGTGTTTGAGGGGCAGGGCAAGAGCAGAACAGGGCAGGGCTTAGAGTGAATTGTTCCACCAAGTGTACTTTGGATTTTTTTTTTTACTGTTTTTTTTTTTTTTTCCAGAACAGAATTCCTCTCTGTGGCCCTGGCTGTCCTAGAACTAGCTCTGTAGTTTGTTTGAGGCTAGTCTTGAATTCAGAGATCTACCTGCCTCTATTTCCCAAATCTGGGCTTAACGGCATATACTACCACAATCTAGCAATGAATGCACTTTGTCTTGCCCATAAATATTTTATTCCACATTTCTGTGAAGTACATATGAAGATGGAATGAAGGGTCTGCGATTTAAACCATCCCCATAAATAATGATTCCTAAAGTAAAGAATGGGGTAAATCCTTTTTAAAAGGATCCCCAATGAGGATGGGTCCTGAAGAGCAGGTTAGCTGTTAATGAGTGGCCATACTTTAAAGTTTCCTTTAGTTCATTTTTAATACATTTTAATTCATTTATTTGTTTGTGTGTGGGAGACACCCATGTACAGGTCAAAGAACAACTGGTGGGAACTGGTTCAAACTCCTTCAATCATATGCATCTGGAGGAATTGAACAAAGATCACCAGACTTGGTGGCAAGTACATCTTACCTGCTACACCATCTCAACAGCCCTAAGGTTCCTTTCTAAGGCTTCATTAAAAATTGATAATGGAGGAAATGGAATAATAGGAACAGTTGCCCTATTTAACCACTTGAACAAATATATGTACATATATATTTTTGTGTATACATATATGTATATACATATACAGTTGCCTATTATAATATATTAAATATACATGTACATATGCATATATTCAATATATTCAACATATTGTAATAGATAAATTTGGAAGTATATAAATTCAAATATATAATATATACATATTCATATAAATATATTTGTATGTAATATATGTTACATATATATCCTTGAAAATATTGATGTGAATGGTGGTAGGATATTATATCCTAGAGTGTACAATAATATCATTACTAGTTTTCTGATAGATATTTAGGCTACTACTAAGAATTTACTATTACAAAACATTGATCTGTGACAAACACCATAGGATCAAGAACTTCCTGGAATCTTGAGTCTTAGGGTCTTTGCTGCCTTCCTCCAAGACTAGATTTTAGACTTTCTGAATAGATAAAAATCCAAGGAATATTTAAAAAGGAACCAGTTTACATGGAATTTATAAAATGCACTTTACTCCAGAAAAGAATATTGCTTTGGATGAAACATACTAATTAAGAGATATGAAGAGAGAAGTGAGAGAGAAAGAAAATGAATAATTATATCTGGCAGAATTCCAAACAGAAAGTATCATCTCACTATACTGTCTATGTGGAGGTTGAAGAAATACATCATATAAGACAGAACTTATGCATTTGAATTACTTTATTTTAGGCATTTGAATTATTTTGTTTATCTTATATATAACGGAGGACCATCAGTGGCAGAACCTTAAGATAAATTAGCTTAGATCAAGGAAAACAGAAAAATATTGAATAAATTACAAAGCCTTTACTGGTTTAAATTCTTGCTCACAAAACTGGCTTGTTAACTTAATCTTTTAAAGATTCACAAAAGGCTGGAAGTAAGTGTTTTGTTCTGTGCTGCTTGTGACTTTCACTAATTAAATCTGCCTTTTTAACTGAGCATAAAAGCAGGAGGGAGAAAGTTGATTGTCAAGGGTATGCAGAGACAGAACATCATTTACTTTCAGTCTTGGTACGAATCTTATCCAAATAATTAAAAACAGTTCAAACAGAGTTCTAAGAGAAGGAGGAATCCCAGTTGGAGACCATGGGAGAAAGATGGTTGGCAAACGAAATGACACGTTGGAAAGCCAATTTGAATACAGATAAAAATTTATGGCTGATTTAGCACCTGCTACTATTTTAATTGAAGTTGTGAGGAGGTATGAAAAGGAGTGCTTTAACTTTTGTTTATGTTTATAGGCCTCTCTTTTAGATAAAAAGATAAAAGATTGACTGACTTAATGACCCCAGCATCAAAACTATGTTTTCCAGTTCAACAAATGATGCAAACTCAGTTTTGATCTACCAAAATCTAAATTTCTGAAATATTCCCTAACCACATGGAAGTAATTTCCCACACAACTATGTATCACTAGGTATATTTTCCTCACATTTATTATTTAGGTGCCCCCTCAAAGTCAATGACTCTATATTGAAGATTTTGATGGAGATGTCCAGATATGCAACACATTACATAATACAGCATCTTGCAAGGTAAGGTGTGAATTTCAAAAAAGAAATGATCCACAGTTAATTTGAAAGTAGCAAATGGTAAGGGATTTTAGTGATAAAATTTTATGAAGAGAATGTCTTCTGAGATAACGTGTGCTATACATCTTCCTCATTGACACACAGGGCAAAGAGAGTCTTCATTAGTATATGTATGAGTGAATGACTAGAAGGAGTAGAAAGTGAGGCTTCAATGAAGCCACATGGGAAGTTTTCTCTAAGATTCCTGAACGTGAAAAATAGAATGAATTTGACCCTTGCCTTTATAAATCAAAACCCAAAGCAAACTTTAAAACAATTCTATAAGATTGCTCAATGTGGTTATTAAACATTCCTGTCACAAAATTCAACGAGGTGAGTTCAGACCCTGGGATCCACCCACATGGTGGAAAAGGAGAACTAACTCTTTTTTCTTAGGATTTATTTATTTATTTTATGTATATGAGTACACCACCATTGCTCTCTTCAGACACACCAGAAGAGGGCATAGGATCCCATTACAGATGGTTGTGAGCCACCATGTGGTTGCTGGGAATCTAACTCAGGCCCTCTGGAAGAACAGTCGGTGCTCTTAACCACTGAGCCATCTCTCCAGCCCCAAGAACTAACTCTTACCTTCTGATCTTCACTTCTGATCTCGGCATGTTATGTGTAAATACAAACACACCAAATAAAAACATAGCTGTTTAAATCAATAAGTCAGCAGCAACAAGAAAACTATTGTAAATGGCTTAAAGGGATAAGGACAAAAGCTATAACAAAAAGCACCAGGCAGGGAATTGCTCAGGAGTTTCACTGAAATAGGGGCTAAGTGTGTGCACTTGGCCAGATGTGGAATTGGGTATAGCAAGAGTCATCTTGGTTCTATTTTGATGCCCAAGCAAGTAACTTTTCTAGGAGTAAGATAGAATTTCATTGAGCTTCTGTGTGGTTCAAACTTCCTCTAAACTAGGGGTTTGAGAGAGGTTTGGTAAGAACTATTATAGAAAACATCAAGGACTGTAGCAGGGTTCAGCCAGCAGATTGTCAGGCAAGAAGGGTTCTAAAGAAGTCAAAAAACCTGCAAGAGAGGAAATCTGCTTTCAGCATCTTCTGGACCTGAAGAAAGTGAAGCCAATTAACAAAAGCATCTTCTAAGTCTGTGTTCTGTTACCAGATCTTCAGTCCCCTTTCCATCACCAGACCTGGTGGCACTTGGTGAAAATGTAGGGACTCTCAGAGGAGCTTCTGCTGGTCATGCCTTCATTAAGTTCATTCTGTCAGCACATCTGGAGAAAGAAGGCAATCAAAATGGAGGTTTTCATCAGCAGTCTTTGTGGGATATGGAACTGCTGAATATATAATATCCATTCCACCTTAAGAATGCCATAGGGATTTGTAAAACTGAGAGCAAGCGTTTGAGTCAAATTCAAATATTCCCAAACTTAATGGATTTGTGTATCTGCTTACTGTGTCTTATTTCTATTTCTATGATATGATATGACAAAGTAAACTTTGAGGCTCATAGTTTCAAAGAATTTGTCCATAACTATTGTGGTGGTTTAAATATGCTTGGCCCATAGGAAGTGACACTGTTGGGAGTTGTAGGCTTGTTGGAGGAAGTGTCTCACTGGGGCGGGGGGGGGGGGGGGGGGGGGAGGGGGGTTGAGACCCTCCTCCTAGTTGCTTGCAAGACGGTCTTCTCCCTGCAGTCTTCATATCAATATGCTCTTCTCCCATCATAAATGACTAGATGCTGACTAGTTCCTGCATTGACTATAATGAATTCCTCTGAGCCTGTAAACCAGTCCCAATTAAATGTTGTCCTTATAAGAGTTGCTTTGGTCATGGTGTCTGTTCACAACAGTAAAACCCTTACTAAGATAACCATCATGGTAGGAGACATGGCAGCCAAGTAGGCAGGGACGGATCTGTAGTATTCACTGAGAGCTCACAACTGATCCAAAAATGAAAAGCTGAGAGAAAACCAACTGATATCTGTGGTCTTTAGATATCTCAAATTCAGTCCCTTATAGCATATATTCTCCAACAAGGCCAAGCCTCCCAATCTTTCCAAACAAGTCCATCAACTGGGCACCAAGTATTCATATGAGGACCATTTTCATTCAAACCACCACAACTTGTTAGTGGTGTTCTAAGCAGAGAACCCAGATCCTTCATACCATGGTGAGCAACCATTCCACCACTGGGTTGCATTTCCCAGCCTTCTATCGGTTTTAATGGCTTAGGGTTTATCTGCCATTATCCTATGTTTTGTAAGTTTTATAAGAAGTCTTAATCATAATTACTTTGGCCTAGGTTCTTTAACTTTTTCTAATGACTTTGTTTATGTCTTGAAAAATTCAAACATGTTTACAATGTATCATGATCATATCCATCCCCCTAGTTCCTCCTTCCAGCTTTGACCCATACCTCTCAACAAGATATATATTTTATATTTTTTATAGTCTACAATTATAACTTTCAGTTAGTGCTACCGATATGTACAAGTAAGTAGAGTTGTTTACCTACCCACATGGTAGGAGCTAGAGGCATGGAAAACCTACCAGTGACTGCCACATTCAAAGAAAAGTGACTCTTCCCTATCAGACACCTGTTGCCACTGGCATTAGTTTTTGTTTAGCTAGGGGTGGGACATTGTGAGGCCCTTAGTGCTCCCTGCTGGAATTTTTAATCCTTTTTATCTTATGCAACCTGCTCAATTTATTGTACCTAATTTCAGGAAATATTGTGTAGTTTCAGACTATTTGAACTTTGAGATGAATAGCAATATTATATAAACATCAATCACACCAAAATACAAAAGAGACCATTAAGGGTGACTCATACAGATAAGGTTGACTCAACACCATTATGTATAAACTAAATTTGTATTTTTTAAATCATATCCAAGGGAATACTTATAGACTAAGATAAGTTTTTATTTTAAAGCCACATTCCAAGATTAACAGAAAGAAGTAGAAATGAATAAAAGAGATATTTCTCAGAAGATAATGTTTAAAAATTCTGAGAAAGTCACAACGTTCTGAACTTCTGGGTTTCATGATCAACACTGCAAAATAATGTTTTGTTTGTAGATTTTAAACGAAGGCAGAAATGATGTCTATAAGTTAGGTTTTAATATAGGATAATGTAGTGACAATGTTGGAGCTTCAATGTATGTAGATGCTGCCCTTGGGTGTCAATAACTTAGTGTGTGTGGATGAATCAGTATTTTGAAGTAAAGACCAGAGGGGACATTCAATATTATTTTTAGGTGTTTGAAGACTAATTGCAGCCATGGAATGCTCGAAGAAATATATTTCCTCTTTAGAGGTCACGCTGACAAGAGGCACTTCGTAAATAATACAAATGCCATGAGGATCGTGAGGCCGGAGGCAGAATTGGCTTCATTTTTGCATTAACACCTGGAAAAAATGAAAGCAAGAAAAGTCCAACTAGACATCAAAAACATTTTATAAATGCTCATTACAAAAACTGGGGAAAAGCTGTGCAAATTGAGATGATATGTCCACCTCAAATCACAGAGCACAATCCTGTTGTTGTGGATCTTTTATCAAATGGGACAAATATTGAACAGCTGGTGATTACTGCATGCTGCTGCTAAGAATGAAACCCTATGATTTTTTTCAGCCTTCTCTCCCCACCCCAAACAAAACCATCTGTCACTATATTCAACAAAAATGGACTAGTATGGGCAATGGTAGCCTCTGACTGAACAATAAATAACTATGGAGAACGTAAAAAAAAATATAGAGCTACAACCATGGTTTAAACACCATTATTATATGCCCTGTAGTGACATCAGCAAGGATGGAATTGTTGAGGGCATTAAAGTGAAATCCCCTTCTGAGTAGAATAAGAGGCCTGGAATGGGTGGAAGGGGGCTGGCAAAGTCTCGATAGCAATGGAACTATTGGCAACTGATGGCTGCTAGGAAGGAGACAAAGAACCTGACATCCTTTTTGGGCTTTCATGGGCACTGCATGTATGTGGTACATGGACATACATGCAGGCACAACAGCCATATACATACAATAAAAATAAATGAGTATAAGTTAAATAAGAAACACTGGCTGATCTTTCAAAGGACCTAGATTATATTCCTAGCACCTACATGGTAGATAACAACCATCCACAATTCTCGTTCCATGGAATACAATGCTCTCTTCTGGCCTCTGCAGACCTAAGGTGTGCACATGTTACACAAATATACCATGTGTACAAAACATGCATATATTTAAATAAACATGGCCATATAGAAATATTTATTATCAGAAGTAACCAACAAGAAGGTTGCTTTTTCTAGTCCAGTGCTGTGTCTTGCACCGTGGGCTATAATTTGAGTTTGCATGTATTTTGCATGTCTAGGACTCCACAATGCAAACAGTAATGAGTAGCCAACTGTATTTAAGGCATTTAAATACATCTCAGAAAAAAAATCCCTGGATACCTAAGTCAACTGTCTCTCCAGGCTTTCTGAGCCAGAGCCAATTTACTGTCCTTTCCACATGGGTAAGCCAACCGATTTTGTAAAGCCTTTTTTTGTAAAATCGGTCAAGTAAAACTTATTCCCTAAAATTTACTTTCTAATGAGTTGTTAGGGCATCTTGGGTTGCTTTTAACAGGCACTTTTGAAAAAAAAAAGACTCAAGAAAGGGAAATGTATGTTCTTCATTGTAACACTGTGTTAATAATCCAGAAAGGAATGGTAAGCTAGTCCCTGTGTAATGGAAAGTATTGAAGCACAATTTGTTCACCTAAGCTGCTATTGCTGGGATAGTGGTACATTAGGTTGCCTGAGGACAGTGCCTTTTGGAATTCACAGTGGTAGAACTCAACAGTCACAGGATTTGCTGAGGGGAACAAGGGAGAAGAACTTCCTGTACCTGAGCAGAAACAGCAACAGGATAGAGCAAAAGACCAAGATCTGTCCAAAGCTTGTGGTCAGAGAAGTTGACCCTGGCTCTCAGACTTGGCTCTTCATGGTCCCAGGTGACTATTCATTCAATATAAATGAATGTATTAGTTATCCCTACATTTATTATTCATGCAGCTTTAGTGGAATTAGGGATGCAAAGCCTCAGGCCAACAGAGCCTCAGCAACTTCAGAGCTCCAGCAATGGCTGAGAAGCATTAATGGTTGGTCCTAATCATTCTTGATGGCCCGCAAGGTAAAGCCATCCAGCATTTGATACATTTCCTTCCTTACTCACTATGATGTGATCAGATCCATCACCACTACTCCTCTTGCAAAGGTCTGTTACTCTTGTTAAATGTTAAGTTGACATTGGAAATGTGTCTCAACCTGTTTCACGACGGTCTTAAGCCTTTGTTATGTAAAAGACAGAAAGATATGGTGAACAGCACTTGTGGCTTCCTTCTTCTCCTCCTGAGGGTACAGGTACCCTGAAGAAGTGGACTTTGACTCAGCCAAGAAGACAGTAAAACTACACTTAGAATATGAGAGGACTTTCCTGCCCTGAAATCATCTAAGTGGATCATTTAGTGAAAAGGATCCAGGTAAGAAAAAAGCAGCCTTGTCCTTGGTTCTCTGGAAAATGTTCTAGTTGTGCATGGGTGAAATCCTTTACAGATACTGGGTGCCAAGTACATCACTCTCCATCTTCCTGAAGGTCTTAGATTATAGTCCTCTGCCAAGACTACTCCACTAAGGAGAGCAAAGTTCACTTACTAAACATGGTCTGAAAATATGTGGCCTTTGGTTTTCTTCTAACTTGACAGTGGTAGGGTATAGAGTGCATAAGAACTAATAGTTCTCTGCAACTAGGATGGTAATGATACTTTGAGGGCACATAGACTTATTTGAAAATGGTGTGCATTTAGATTACATATATGTCATATATTATTTAAGTATCCATTATTAATTTACATCTTACACAAATATGAATATATAGATGCTTCAGAATAAAATGTTTCTTAAAAAACAGAATCTTTCTTTGTCTGCTGCTCATCTCCTATTTGAAAGTACAACCCACAATATCTGACAAAATTAATCATTTTTTCACAGCATTGAGTGTTGTTGGAAATGACACCCTCCTTCACATCCCAAGAAGAAATTAATTAGAATTTAACTTGTAATAAGTTTCACTTGTAAAGTAAATGGTACATATAACATCTCTGTGCAAACAAAAAATGCCCTATTGAGCCTGGGTACTTTGGGGAGGATATTCATCACTTGCCAACTAAGAGAGACAAAACAGCAGTTCCAATCAGGATTCTACTAAGTCAGGAAAAAGCAGTGAATCCGTCCTTAATGTACCTAACTCTGGGAGAGGACAGTGTTTAAGAACCTACTCTGGCTGCAAATCACATCTGGTTTTCATGGTTTGTTTAAAAGCCATGCTTGTGAGTTTAGAATACTACATTTTAAACCAAATATATATCATGCTTAAATTAACTGTTAACTGGGCTTGATCCAGATCGTACCTGTATTCAAGGACATATAAGGTCCTTCCCCCTAAGAGCACCTAAGGACACATTTTAATAAGGCTTTACGATATCTAACTCTCTAAATTTGGTGTCTGTCTTTAATGACTTTCCTAATGACTGGCTTAGGCCATCTATACTCAAGTGAATTCTGCAATGTTTCAGGGAACAAGGAAATCAAAACTGACCAATTTAAGAGATGTGAAGGGGCACTATTGATTTTTTTAAATGCAATTTTAAAGGATTTTCTGACAGTTTTAGTGGGAGTTGGAAGAATGTCAAATTCTACCTTTTAGTAGAAGGATGGATTAAAGGCAAGAGGCCGGAAGAAGGCTGCTTTTCTGTTCATAAATGCACCTCCAGCTGCAACCTTTTCTTAACTGGAGTCAGCTTAAGTATTCAAGGCAGAAAAGCTTTCCTTCATCCTCATTTTCTTTGTTTTCCTTAGCTGAAATGTCGTACAAGATAAAATAAAACATAATTTAAACTGTTCAGAACCAATGAGGTTCAGCAATTGAGTACATTAGCGCAGAGCTTTGATTCTATTTCCTTATTTATTTATTTATTTATTTATGCCACTGAAATGTCTTCATTCTGCATTCCAGCTGTTTCCCTCTCAGGCTTCAGCTTCTGTTAATGAAATGGATTCTGGGCCCTGTGCAAGACAATTGGTGGGAGAAAGGAAAAAACACAAATGTAAGAAGCCGGTGTTTTCTAAATAGAAAATGATAATTACTTTGATATAGTTTAATAAAGGCATGCAATTAATTTTCATTGCAGATGCTACTGAATATACTACAGGCTGATCGAAACTATATATTCTGCCATCCATTTACCTGACCTACTTACTCCGCATTAGATTCTAAAACCACAAAGAATGGACCTGGCACGTGCCTTGTAGTGGGGAATGCTGTCATACACTGTTGTGTTTCTCGATACAGTGCCCAGTCTCACATGGTTTTCTTGGTATTATCTGGTGTGTTATGTCCCTGTAAGGTAGAGGCTAAGCATGCTATGAATTTTACAGCTGTAGCATCCCCTCTATGAGCAAACCAAAAATAGCATCATACCCCCTAACTTCTTACGACTGGGCTTATTTTGAGCTTTAATATTTTCAGAGCAAGTCAGCCACCTACCACAGTAAAAATAACTCTCATATTCCATGTGGTGTGAATGGGGGGCTCACCAACACTTAATAGGCTTAGTTAGGGCACTCCAAGTCTTTTCTCCCAATTAAACTCAAGAATAGCCTACTTTGCAAAATTAAGAATTTCACGAAAGAAATACGAAACACCATCTGCTCTAAATAAAAGAAATCCTGCTTGATAACTCATTTCACATGAAGATAATGAGATCTGGGATCTTTTTATGGTTTCCTTAGGTTTGAAGGTCAGAAATATTTCTGTTACCCAGTGATTTCCACGGCTCATTAACAGAAATATGTGGTCCTTTCGGCTAGACTGTTTTCCTTTGATTATCACATGAAGAGTATATACTCTCCATAAAAGATGATTTATTATAATTTGGAAATAATAGCATCTTTTTCTAACAGAAAATATAGTAGTGTGCGAATCCTACAAGGTACCCAGAAGAGCAGGGACATTATTGAGGCAGTTCGCATATCCTGCTCTGCTTCGCTCATTATTATTAACATTTTATGGTATCATGGTGGATTGTTAAAACTAAGAGACTGACATTGGAATCTTAGCATCAACAGAGCCCTGATCAGATGCCCCTTCCCCATGGATGCTTATTTTCTGATACAGGTTCCCATCCAGGAGGGTAAGCCATACTTAGTTCTGAAGTCTCTCCAGTTCCCTCTGATCTCAACAATTCCTTGGCTGTTCTGATTTCTACTCCGAAGGGCCACACAGAGCTTCTGTTGAACGTCCACCAGTAGGAGAGGGTCAGACGTTTACCTCATGGTTATATCTTGGCCCTCTGTTTGGAAGAGGACAACCACAGATATACTTTGTCACCTCATAGTGAGGCATTTATGACCTCCGACATGATCTTATCAATGACACTAACTCTCACAACTGGCTTAAGGCAAGGTTTGCAGATATCTCTAACTTAAAAACTCCTTGACTTTCCTACTTATTCTCTGAGATCAAGTGAACAAGTCTAATCTACATTCAGTGGAGATGGAGGGAGGGGAGGACAAATTTCACTTCCAGGAAGAGGGGGGTTATCCATATAGATTATTTTGATTACATTCGTACAAAAGTTTATTCTCTCATATTTATTTATTCAATTATTTATTTATATCAGTATGACACATGAGTATTTACTTTGGCTTGTCATTCAGCACCCTGTTATTTATTTTATGGCACAAATCATCTAGTGTTGGTTTTATTTCAGCTTTAAATTAGCTCCTTTACATATACCTCATCCCCACCCCTTCTTACTTCCTTATTTTATCCATGATTACCCTTTCATTCCATCACTAAAACCAGTTATTTCTCCAAGGGTGGATAATTGTATCTGAGACCAATATTAGGCCACTATATGTACTCACATATATTCCTCTTACTTGCATCTAAAAGGCCCGCACACAGAAAAGTCTGGGTTACGTATAGATGCTTAATGTCCCACATTAACAATTACATTTAGCAATTAACAATATATTTAACTATGTATGCACAGACCACACACATATATGTGCATGTATATGTAATATGACGTGTCTAACTTCATTCTGATAACACAGTGACCATTCTGGATTTTAATCTGACTAACTTAAAATGTTTTTCTTCAGCAGAATAAATACGGCCTCACCTCTAGCACAGGTAAAGCAAGTCCAAATTAATATATACCCTAATGAAAAACAAATTCACCAGTTAGAGCAAAACACACACATACACACGATTGTGAACACACATGTACATGCACATGCACACACAGACATATGCATGTGTGTGCATACACATTTGTGTGTTCATGTATGTATATGCACAAATGTATACACACATACACACAAACACATATACACACATGCATGCATGCACACATACACATCTGTGTGTGTGTGTGTGTCTATGTGTGTGTGTGTTTCTTGGCTGTTAGGTTTATAATTTTAATGAAAATATCTTTTTCCAGTGTTCCTTGGGTCAGATAACATTTCTGTCTGTTGATTTCAGTGAGATTATTATTGGAGGCTTTCTTTATACCAGGAAATTCATTTTTCATAGTCCATATTCCATTCTGGAGTCTCAAACATCCTGCTTGATTTGGTTTTTGGATTCACAAATATTTTACCCAGTCAGTATGATGGTTGATTCAGAATGGCCCCCATAGTCTCATCTATTTGAATGCTTAGTCATTAAGGAATGACATTGTTGGAGATGAATTAGGAGGTGTGACCTTGCTGTGAGAAGCATAGCATGTGGTCTCCAGAAGACTATCAAACCCAGTGGCTCTCAATCTTCCTGCTGTCTGCAGATCCTGAGAGAGAATTCTCAGCTACTTCTTCAGCGCCATGTCTGCCTGTGTTCTACCATAATGAGCATGGTCTAAATCTCTGCAACTTTAAGCAAGCCCCAATTAAGTGGTTCCCTTTTTAGCATTGGCCATGATGTTTCTTTGCAGCAACAGAATGCTGTCTAGGACAATGTTTTTATTGTAATTTAGAGTTTATGACTCCGCACACACACGAGATTATGGACCCACCACCTAAACGTTTGAATTATGAGTGCCTTCTTCAATCACACACTAGCTCCCACTCAAACCTCTTAAATCTCTTGGCTAGTTCTTCAAATATTTGATCGAACCCAGATGCCATAGTTTTATTTTTTTTTGTATTTTTGTATATGAGTGTTTTACCTAAATATATGTGTATATGCTGCATGTGTGAAGTGCCCACAGAGATCAGAAGAGGGCATCTGATCCCCTGAATCTAGAGTTAGAAATGGTGGTGAGCCAGCATGTGGATCCTGGGTACCTAGCTCCAGTTCTCTTAAAGAACAAGTGCTCTCAAGCATGCGGCACCTCTCCAGCCTGTGCATGTCACAGGGCTATAATCGCATAGCATATACTCTTATCAGCCCGACTTTAAGTCTGCTCACCAAAAACACATCTGAGAGTCATCTGACTTTGCACAAATTAGCAGCTCATTCATTTTTCCTCACTAGGCAATATTCCATCAAATAAATCTATGACAACTCCCATATTCTTCATCTATTGACATTCATTCCTTACGTTATGTTTTAGCAGCTATGAAGCAAGTTACCATATGCAGTCCTTGAGTGATGGACAGTTTGTGGAAGTCATTTTCCTCTTTCCTCCTGTTATATTTGCTTTTGTTCTGATAGCAGGCTATCTCTAGATGACACTGGTTTGTCTTGTGACCCTCCTGCTCCAGCCTCCTCAGTCAGAAATCCAAGTAATCATTTAAAGGGCTATAGTCCCAGGTAGTCAGCTCTGTCTCATTTTATAAGAAGCTCCTAAAGAAACAGGAGTCAATTATGTTTTATTAATTCACTATCAGTAAGGGCAAGAATTGGTGGGTTTTGTTTTTGTTGTTGTTGTTGTGGTGGTGGTGGTTGTAGTTGTTCTGCTTACAAACCAATATTTACCAATATTTTAGGGGTTGAGTCATTGCAAGATGTGGCTAGTAACCCCACTATGGGAATTCCCAAAGGAGATATGATGACTGAGTTTTAGAAAGTATTTGCTGTCTACTTCTCTTCTTTTGTATTTTTCAAACTTAATGGATTTCTTTCCTTATGTTTTAATTTTAGAAAAGGTCAAACTGCCAACTTCCTTTCCTGGATCATAAAGCTTTTTATCACTAAATACAAGTCACCCAAATTTCCTCCAATGCTTTATCCTAAATGTCTTATAATTTTATATTTGCACTGGGACCTGTGGTAGTTTTTTCAGATAACTTCCTTAGAAGATGAGAGGTATATGCATCTATTCAGTTTTTAAAGGTTTTTCATTAGTTCTTTGAGAATTTGGAACTATACAGTTTGATTATATTCATCTCCTGCCCCAACTCTTTCCTGATTGGTTGGCTGTGGAAGGCTAGTCATTCAGGCATGGATGCTGAAGATAACTGGCTTTCTTTACTGAAGTATGTGTGTCCTTGTATCAGAAAGCAGCTGAGTGCATCTGTATGTCTGCTTTGTCTAAGGCCTCAGCATCCAACTTCTCCTCAATACCTTTCTGTTTTGCCAATTCTGCCTGTTTTAGTCCTTGTCTTTGTCCTTGTTCTTTCTCAGAAATATTTAATTACTCCGAAGATGCATTCACTTTTAGATTTTCTATTCCCCAGAAAGAAAAATATATACATAGTCATAAGACTTTAATAAGACAGTGCATTTATTTTTAAACTGTTTCCTACATCTTTCTTAAGTCATATTTAATATGTGTCTTTGGCTGCAAAAAAAAGGAGTATTGGATAATTTGTATTAATTTTAGATAAAGCAAATTGACACACAAGGAAAAAGACCAGAAAATAAGAAGAAAGACATGGAAGAGATGATAAGAGACAAATTCCCTAGGAAGACATCATGACCCTTCATACATGTGTACTTAATAATCAGATGTCACAGCATGAACCAAACACTGACAAAACTTTGTGTAGGAAACCCACTAGGACAGTCAGTGAGTTTATCACCCCTTTCAGCAGTTGATAGATCAAGAAAGCAGAAAGTCAGTAACTATACAGTTGACAACAGCAGGGCTATCAATCATTTGGATCTAATTGACACTTATAACACACTACATTCCCAAACTGCAAAATACATATTCTCCTGACAGTCACTTGGAACATTCACCAAGGTCCTAGGCTATAACGCCCACTATCAACTCTTAAAATACCCAGAAACCACCTTATGCTATGGCACAATGAGATTAAACTACAAAAATAAATCAAAGAAAGATAACTGGGAAAAATTCCAAATATTTGAAGATTTAAAAAAAAGAAGAAAAACATACTCCTATATAACCCATGAATCAGAGAAGTCTCAAATGACAGTGAGATTATTTCAGATGTATGGTGACAATAAAAATACAGCATGACAGTTGGCAAGACACAAAAATGCAGTGCTTAAAGGCAAATCTTTAGCATTAAATAAATGCACTTGGAAAAGATAAGGCTGAAATTAACACATCTGCCACTTCTGTCCTTGGAACTCCAGAGAAAGAAGAGTGATGTGAAGTCTAAAACAAAGAGAAGAAAATATGTGGGGGGCAAAATAAAAAGACAGAAACCAGTGACCCTGGAGGCAAACACAAAGACAGCCAGCAAAAGCAAGAGTTAGGCTTTGAAAATGATTCTTTAAATAGAGAAAAAAAAAAAAAAAAAAAAAACACTAGGCATGTGTTCTGGTTCAGTGTCAAAATGGCCCTCCAAAGCTCATGTGTCTTGGGTCCCTGCTGTGATCTTAATGATGGGTAATAGAATCCTTAAGAGGTAGATGGAGTCTCCTTAAAGAAAATTAAATCAGGAAGGTGTGAACTTGAAGCAGATATCTGTACTTCATTCCTCCTTTTCTCTTCTTTTCCATGTCACCGTGAGGTTAATAGGCCAACTCTGCTAAGTGACTTCTTCATGGTGCCCTGTGTGGCCACAGGTCCACAGCAATAGGCCCAACTATTCACAGTTGGAACCTTGAAACTCTGAGCGGTAACAAGGTTTTTCCTATATTTGAGATGATTAACTCATGTATTTGGTGGCAGCCACAGTAAGGTGACTGATATAATAGGCTTGTCAAAAGAAGAGGGGCAGAGCTGAGAGGGGAAAGAGAGAGATGGGAAGGAGGGAGAAATGGGAGGGAGGGCAGGGGAGAGGAGAAGAATGATGAACATTGTACGTTAAAGGGCTCATTGTTATTGATTCTGTGGATATTACCAGCATAAAAGAAGAAAATTATGGACAATTCTCTACCCCAAATTTCATAAATTAAATGAAATGAGGCAATTCCAGAGAAAAGAACGAGCTATTGAAATTTGTCAGATAAGAAAGAGATAATCTGAAGAGGCTTGAATCTATTAAAGAGATTGAATCAATAATTAATTACTCTGCAAAAGAAAGCATCAGGCCCAGATGTTTCTCTGAGAACTTTCCAAACATTTAAGGAAGAAATTAAGCCAATTCTTCATAATACAAATGGAAGCAGAAACATCACTCTGTAATTGATTCTATAAGGAAAACATTACCTCACTAACAAAACCAAATAAAATATTACAAGAAAGAAAAACTACAGATCAATTTGCTTCAGGAATATAGATATGAAAGATACCCTACAATATTGGCCACAGAATGTAAAAATAGATAGAAAGATTATATCAGACAGAAGAGATGGTTCAGCTATTAAGAGCACTGGCTGCTCTTCTAGAGGACCTGGGTTCAATTCTTAGCACCTACTTAGTGGCTCACAACCATTTGTAATCTAGTTCCAAGGCACTCAACTCCCTGTTATGTCCTCCATTTTTGCCAAGCATATTCTCAGCCTATATGCAGATAAGCATTCACATATATAAAACAAAACTAAATCTAAAAAAAAGAAAACTATTATAAAGGATTATACCACAAGTATGTAAGGTATTTCCAAGGAAGACATGATTTTGAAAACTCAAATATCAATGTTAGGGCTGGAGAGATGGTTTTGTGGTTAAGAGTGCACACTGCCGTTGTACAGGATCAAAGTTTGGTTCACAGTATCTATGTAGGCCATCTTGTCTTTGATCTCATATATATATATATATATACATATATATATATATATATACACACACCCCTAACACCTACAACACCTACAAACATAGACACATACTTTAAAATACAAAATAATCTACCTAACAAAGTTCATGTCCTTGACCACATCCGAAGTCTAAAAATAATGTTCAAGTGATGGTATCAGTTGATGCTGAAAAAAAAAAAATGGAACCAAATAAGGCTCTATTTCTTGGTAGCATCTGCAATTTCCAGTTGAAAGTATCAACTAATATTGGCTAGAGAATGCATTATAATAGATAATAGACAAGAAAAAAAGACATATTACTTCCATGAAAGAAAGCTAGCTAAGACCACACTTTCTAAAGGGGCAGGGTTACACTAGAGCTGGCATAATTTGGTGCTCTGAAAAACAACATATGAAGCAGTGTTTTTCAAAGGATTTCAACTGTCTAGATACTCAGAAAGCAACTTTCTTTTGTCCATTTTGTCATTGTTGGTCGAATGCATGGATGGACAGAACCATTACTGACTTTATCCCTAGGTTTTTCTAGATATTGACATTGCCTATCGTCTCAAGGGCATTACACTCTACAGAGACCTTACCTGCCTTCCCAAAATCGATTCCTTGATATCTGGAGTAGTATAGGGACCTCTGAGAAAAACAGAGGCTGGGGAAGAGTGTAGCCTCATTTAGCAGATGACATATTGGTGAAAGTAAAAAACTTTTGTTCTGATCATAGCTCTTGCAAAGCCATGAGCTTGGCTGTGTCTTAGTTGAATTCTATTGCTGGGAAGAGACACCATGGCCACAGCAACTCTTATAAAGGAAAACATTTAATTGAGGCTGGCTTATAGTTTCAGAGGTTTAGTCCATTTTTGTCACGATGGGAAAGCATGGCACTGTGCAGAAAGACATGGTGCTGGTGGAACTAAGAGTTCTACATCTTGATCTGCAGGTAGAAGAATGAGACTGTGTCCATACTAAGCATAGCTTGAGCATATGAGACCTTAAACCCTACCCTGACAATGACACGTTTCCTCCAACTAAGCCACACCTCCTAATGGTGTGGCTTCAGACAGGCTAAGCATTCAAACATATGAGTCTGTGGGGCCCCTATCTATTCAAACCACCACAGGTTGACTGTGCTTGGCAGTTATTTCTTAATACATTTTTCTTGTTTGCTTTCTCACAAGATGGTCTTTTTAACCAAGCACTTTTAGCTACCTCTGTGTAGTCTCCCAGACTTGAACCTAGAATCTTGCTCAAGGGACATCCCATTGAGTGATAACATACCCTTAAACCTGCTCTATGGAGCTCTTATCCTCTTCTTATCTCTCCTCTCAATAGCTGTAGTGACAAATATGTTCACTTGGATATTTTCTACTCTAGTCTCCATCTTTTCATGTATAGTTAATTTTGGTTGTCACCCTGCACAAAACTCAAGTCCAAGTGGATCAAAGACCTCAACATGAAACTGGATACACTAAATCTGATAGAAGAAAAAGTGTGGAATATCCTTAACAGATTGGCAAAGAAGACAGTGCCCTAAGCATTAAGGTTAATTAGCCATAATTAAGATTATTTAATTAATTAAGATGAATTAATAAGTTAAGATTGATTAAAAACTTGGAATGTCTTAGGGTTTTGTTGCTGTGAAGAGACACAATGACCAAAGCAATTCTTACAAAAGAAAACATTTAATTGGGGCCAGCTCACATTTTCAGATGTTCAATTCATTATCATCATGTCAGGAAGCATGACAAAGTACAGGCAGACATGGTGCTGGAGAGGGATCTGAAAGTTCTACATTTTGACCAGAAGCCATCTAGGAGAATACTATCTTCCATACTGAGTGTAGCTTGAGCTAATATATGAGATCATAAAACCCACCTCCATAGTGACACAATACCTCCAACAAGGCCACACCTACTCAAAAATGGCCACACCTCCTAATAGTGCCACTCCCTGGCCCCCAGAGGCTTGAAGCCATAACATAATACTAAAATGCATTTAGTTCAATGTCAAAAGTACCCATAGTCTGTCATGCTCTCAACAATGTTTAAAAGTAAAAAGTTCAATGTCTCCTCTGAGATTCATGAAATCTCTTAACTGCAACCCCCTACAAAACCAAAATTAAAAAGCAGATCACATATTTTCAACCTCAGAGGATATAATTACTATTCCTCTGAACATAAGGAGGAGAGCACAGTGAGGAAATACTGGACCAAAGCAAGACTGAAAAACAGTTGGGCAAACTCCAAACTCTATCTCTATGTCTGATGTAAGAAGGCTTTTCATATCTCCAACTTATTTCAGCTTGGTTAACTATAACATCTCTCTCTCTCTCTCTCTCTCTCTCTCTCTCTCTCTCTCTCTCTCTCTGTGTGTGTGTGTGTGTGTGTCTGTCTGTCTCTCTCTCTCTCTGGATGATTCCACTCCCTGTTATGTTAACACCTTTCCTTGGCAGGTATCCCATGTCCCTGTCATCTCTAACCTCTTGCTGTCTCTAAGGTGACTCAGGATTCACTTTCATAGCTTTGGAAACACAACTTCGGCTACTGCTGTTCATGGTAGTCATCCCATGGTACTAGCATCTCCAAAACAATGGGCTCTTCTGCCTCAACTAGACTGCAATTTCACCATAGATTGCCATAGGCTCTCTGCATAGTACCAAGTGTCAAATTCTTTGTATAACCCCTTCAGTCTTGGGCCATCAATTGTAGTTGAGGCTGCATTTTTACCAGTGGCCAGGCCTGGACTTTCACAGTACCAAGCCTCAGCTGCTCTCCAGGACCCCTTAACACCTTCAAAATCAGTGTACCAGGGTAATATTTACATTACCAAGTCTGGCTGCCAGCACAATATCTATGTCTGGCTTTGTACATTCAGAAAAAATTTCTAGAAGATTTCACATCAGTGATGCTGGTCTCTTTTTAATCATCATTAATTTCTTAGCTCCAGCTAATCAACATTAATTGTCCTAATAACCCCTTCTATTCTTGATTCTATTGCCGGGGCCATGTGACTGAAGCTGCCAAGTTCTCCTACTCTTGACTAGGCTAGAGTATGGCTCCCTAGTTTTATTATATCTTCACGGCTTTCTGTTTTTGATGATTTCTTTCATTACCTATTCTTGGCTATCCTAGAACTTTCTCTCTAGAATGACTTCAAATTCAGAGATCTACATGCCTCTGCCTCCTGAGTGGTGGAATTAAAGGCATCTATCACCACATCTGGACCTAAACTTTTCTTTACTTGGAACTTTCCCCATACCTGGCATTTCTGGAACTCAAGAGATCTACCCTTTAAAACATTCTACTTCAGGAGGTTCATCTGCCAGACCTCCGGGCATGGGGCCTCTGTCCTGCCTGGAGACCAGCACAGGGAGAGAATCCCCGTGGCCATATTTGCTGCCTGCCGGAGCAGAAGAGCTTCACTAGGTACTGTATCACCCTGAGCTTTAGATCTCTGGGGGTGCAAGACACCAGCGGTCTGCCTGCACTCAGGAACTGAGCACATAGGTGGTTCGTCTGTCAGCCCGTTGGGCATGGGGCCTGTGTCCTGCCTGGAGACCAGCAGAGGGAGAGAATCCCTGTGGCCATATTCTCTGCCTGCTGGAGCAGAAGAGTGTCACTAGGTACTGTATCACCCTGAGCTTTAGATCTCTGGGGGTGCAAACAGCCAGAGGTCTGCCTGCACCCAGGACCTGAGCACACAGGTGGTTGGTTCATCTCCCAGCTGGTTGGTCCTGGGGCCTGTATCCTTTGCAGAGAACAGCAGAGGGAGCTACTCCTGTGGCCATCTTTGTGGCCTGCCAGGGCAGAAAAACATTACTAGGTACTGTATTATCCTGAGCTTAAGATCTCTGGGGGTGCAAATCTCCAGGGGTCTGCCTGCGCACAGGACCTGAGAACATAGGCAGTTTATCTGCAAGCCAGTCGGTCGTGGGGCCTGTATCCTACGTGAGAATCAACAGATGGAGTGACCCACACACACACACTCACCATCTTTGCTCCATAACAGAGCAGTCTGAGAATACCTGGTTCACCTTGACAATCCAAGTATAGCATTTCCTGAGTCAAGACTGAGCAGGGCTCCAAAGGCACAAAAGAGGAAGGCAGCAGATCAGTAATCTGTGCCAGAGGAAACCCAGTCATCCAGTGTCTCGGAAATAGCCCTAAAGGTCCACAATAGGTTGTGGCACCAGCCGGTGACAATAAGACCATCTAACACCAGTGAGAACTAGATGGCTAAAGGCAAGTGTAGGAACATTGCTAACAGAAACCAAGGCATTATGGCAGCATCTGAACCCAATTCTCCAACAATAGCAAGTCCTGGATACCCCAACACACCAGAAAAACAAGAGTTGGATTTAAAAACACTGGTAAGGATGCTGTTAGAGGAACACATGAAGGACATAAATAAATCTCTTAAAGGAATTCAGGAGAAAAATGATCAAAAGCTAGAAGCCATTACAAGGAAAACACAAAAATCACTTAAAGAAATTCAAGACAATATGGGTCAGAAGTTTGTAGCCAATAAGGAGGAAATGCAAAATTCACTTAAAAAAATACAGGAGAAGTTTGATCAACAGGCAGAAATCATGAAAGAGGAAACACAAAAATCTATCAAAGTATTAAAGGAAAACACAAACAAGCAAATGACGGAACTGAGCAAAAACTTCCAGGATCTGAAAACAGAAGTAGAAACAACTAAGAAAGCACAAAGGGAGACATCTTTGGAGATAGAAAACCTTGGGAAGAAATCTGGGACCATAGATGCAAATATCAACAACAGAATACAAGAGATAGAAGAAAGAATCTCAGATGCCGAAGATACCATAGAAATCATGGACTCAACAGTCAAAGAAAATGCAAAATGCAAAAAGCTTGTAACAAAACATCCAGGAAATCCAGGACACAATGAGAAAGCCAAATCTAAGGATTATAGGCATTGATGAGAGTGAAGATTTACAATTTAAAGGGCCAGCAAATATCTTCAACAAAATTATGGAAGAAAACTTCCCTAACCTAAAGAGAGAGATGCCCATGAATATACAAGAAGCCTACAGAACTCCAAATAGACTGGACCAGAATAGAAGTACCTCCTGTCACATAATAATCAAAACCCCAAATGTACTAACAAAAAGAGAATACTTAGGGCAGTAAGAGAAAAAGGGCAAGTAACATATAAAGGAAGACCTATCAGAATTACACCAGACTTCTCACCAGAGACCATGAAAGCTAGAAGATCCTGGGCAGAGCTCATGCAGACTCTAAGAGAACACAAATGCCAGCCAAGACTACTATACCCAGCAAAACTCTCAATCACTATAGATGGAGAAACCAAGATATTCCAAGACAAAACGAAATTTACACAATATCTTTCCACAAACCCAGCCCTACAAAGGATAATAGGGGGAAAACACCATTACAACAAGGGAAACTATACCCTGGAAAAAGCAGGATATAAAGCTGCTTTCATCAAACCCAAAAGTAGATAACCACACTAGTATAAAATTAACATCAAAAATGATGGGAAGCAATAAACACTACTCCTTAATATCTCTTAACATCAATGGACTCAATTCCCCAATAAAAAGACAGACTAACAGACTGGTTACATAAACAGGACCCTACATTTTGCTGCATACAGGAAACACACCTCAGTGTCAAAGACAAAAACTACCTTAGAGTAAAAGGCTGGAAGACAATTCTACAAGCAAATGGTCTCGGGAAACAAGTCGGAGTTGCCATTCTAATACCAGATAAAATTGACTTTCAACCTAATGTCATCAAAAGAGACATGGAAGGTCACTTCATGCTGGTCAAAGGAAAAATCCAACAAGAAGAACTCTCAATCCTGAACATCTATGCTCCAAATACAAGGGTGCCCTCATTCATTTAAGAAACTTTACTAAAGCTCAAAGCACACATTGCACCTAACACAATAATTGTTGGTTACTTCAACACTCCACTCTTACCAAAGGACCAATCAGGAAAACAGAAACTAAACAGGGAGACAGTGAAACTAATTGAAGCTTTGGATCAATTGGATTTAGCAGATGTATATATATATATGGAACTTTTCATCCCAAAGCAAAAGATTATACCTTTTTCTCAGCACCTCATAGTACCTTCTCCAAAATCGATCATATAGTTGGTCACAAGACAGACCTCAACAAATATAAGAAGATTGAAATAATCCCTTGCCTCCTATCAGATCACTATGGAGTAAACGTGGTATTTAATAACAATAAAAACAACAGAAAGCCCACATATACATGGAAACTGAACAATACTCTACTCAATGATACCTTGGTAAAGGAAGAAATAAAGAAAGAAATCAAAGATTTTTTAGAATTTAACGAAATTGAAGGCACAACATACACAAATCTATGGGACACAATGAAAGCAGTGCTAAGAGGAAAATTCATACCTTTGAGTGCCTCCAAAAAGAAATTCAAGAGAGCATACACTAGAAGATTAATGGAACAACTGAAATCCCTGGAACAAAAAAAAAGCTAATTCACCCAGGAGAAGGAGAAGACAGGAAATCATCAAACTCAGAACTGAAATCAATCAAGTAGAAACCAAGAGAACCATACAAAGAATCAACAAAACCAGGAGCTGATTCTTTGAAAAAATCAACAAGAGAGATAAACCCTTAGCCAGACTAACCAAAGGGCACAGAGAAAGTATCCAAATTAACAAAATTAGAAATGAAAAGGGAGATATTACAACAGAAACTGAGGAAATTCAAAAAATCATCAGATCCTACTACAAAAGCCTGTACTCAACACAACTGGAGAATCTGGAGGAAATGGACAATTTCTTAGACCGATACCAATTACCAAAATTAAACCAGGATCAAATAGTTCATCTAAACAGACCCATAACCCCTAAAGAAATAGAAGGGGTCATAGATAGCCTTCCGACCGAAAAAAGCACAGGACCAGATGGTTTCAATGCAGAATTCTATCAGACCTTCAAAGAAGACTTAACACCAATACTCTTCAAATTATTCACCAAATAGAAACAGAAGGAACACTACCCAACTCCTTCTACGAAGCCACAACTACACTGATACCAAAACCACACAAAGATCCAACTAAGAAAGAGAATTTCAGGCCAATTTCCCTTATGAATATCGATGCAAAATTACTCAATAAAATTCTTGCCCACCGAATCTAAGAACACATAAAAATGATCATCCACCATGATCAAGTAGGCTTCATCCCAGGGATGCAGGGATGGTTCGATATAAGGAAATCCATCAATGCAATCCACTACATAAACAAACTCAAAGAAAAAAACCACATGATCATTTCATTAGATGCTGAAAAGGCATTTAACAAAATTCAGCATCCTTTCATGCTAAAAGTCTTGGAAAGGACAGGAATTCAAGGCCCACATCTGAACATAGTAAAAACAATATACAGCAAACTGGTAGCCAACATCAAACTAAATGGAGAGAAACTTGAAGCAATCCCACTAAAATCAGGGACTAGACAAGGCTGCCCCCTCACTCCATATCTTTGTAATATAGTTCTTAAAGTCCTAGCTAGAGCAATTAGACAACATAAGGAGGTCAAAGGGATACAAATTGGAAAGGAAGAAGTCAAACTATCACCATTTGCAGATGATATGATAGTATACTTAAGTGACCCAAAAAACTCTACTAGAGAACTCCTACAGCTGCTAAACAACTTCAGCAAAGTGGCTGGCTACAAAATCAACTCAATCAAATCAGTAGCCTTTATATACTCAAAGGATAAGCAGACTGAGAAAGAAATTAGGGAAATGACACCCTTCACAATAGCCACAAACAGCATAAAGTATCTTGGGGTGACTCTAACCAAACAAATGAAAGACCTATATGATAAGAACTTTAGATCTCTGAAGAAGGAAATCGAAGATCTCAGAAAATGGAAAAATCTTCCGTGCTCATAGATTGGCAGGATTAATATAGTTTAAATGGCCATATTGCCAAAGGCAATCTACAGATTCAATGCTATCCCCATCAAAATCCCAACCCAGTTCTTCATAGAGCTAGAAACAGCAATGCTCAAATTCATCTGGAATAACAAATACCCAGGATAGCTAAAACTATTCTCAACAGTAAAAGAACTTCAGGGGGATTCAGTATCCCAGATCTCAAACTTTACTACAGAGCAATAGTGATAAAAACTGTATGGTATTGGTACAATGTCAGGCAAGCGGATCAATGGAATACGATTGAAGACCCAGAAATGAACCCACACACCTATGGTCACTTGATCTTCAACAAAGGAGCTGAAAGCATCCAGTGGAAAAAAGATAGTCTTTTCAACAAATGGTGCTGGTTCAATTGGAGGTCAGCATGAAGAAGAATGCTGTCTTATCTCCTTGTACTCAGCTCAACTCCAAATGGATCAAGGACCTCCACATAAAACCTGACACACTGAAACTAATAGAAAAGAAACTGGGGAAGACCCTTGAGGACATGGGCACAGGGGAAAAGTTCCTGAATAGAACACCAATAGCTTATGCTCTAAGAGCAAGAATTGACAAATGGGACCTCATAAAACTACAAAGTTTCTGTAAGGCAAAGGACACTGTCAAAAGGACAAAACATCAACCAACAGATTGGGAAAGGAACCTCAACAACCCTAAATCTGACAGAGGGCTAATATCTAATATATACAGGGAACTCAAGAAGGTAGAACCTAGAGAACCAAATAACCTCATTAAAAAGTGGGGTACCGAACTAAGATTTTTCACATGAAGAACTTCGGAGGGCTGAGAAACACCTTAAGAAATGTTCAACATCTTTAATCATTAGGGAAATGCAAATCAAAACAACCCTGAGATTTCACCTCACACCAGTCAGAATGGCTAAGGTCAAAAACTCAGGAGACAGCAGGTGCTGGCGAGGATGTGGAGAAAGAGAAACACTCTTCCACTGCTGGTGGGATTGTAAGATGGTGCAACCACTTTGGAAATCAGTCTGGCGGTTCCTCAGAAAACTGGGCATGGCTCTTCCAGAGGACCCTGCTATACCACTCCTGGGCATATACCCAGAGGATTCCCCAGCATGTAATAAGGACACATGCTCCACTATGTTCATAGCAGCCCTATTTGTAGTAGCCAGAAGCTGGAAACAACCCAGGTGTCCCTCAACAGAAGAATGGATACAAAAAATGTGGTATATTTACACAATGAAGTACTATTCAGCCATTAGAAACAATGAATTCATGAAATTCGTAGACAAATGGATGGAGCTGGAGAACATCATACTAAGTGAGGTAACCCAGTCTCAAAAGATCAGTCATGGTATGCACTCACTGATAAGTGGATAATAACCTAGAAACTTGGAATACCCAAGAAATAATCCACATATTAAATGATGTCCAAAAAGAATAGAGGAGTGGCCCCTGGTTCTGGAAAGACTCAATGCAAGAGTATAGGGGAATTCCAGAACAGGGAAGTGGGAAGGAGTTGATTCAGGAACAGGGGGAGGGAAGAGGGCTTATGGGACTTGCGGGGAGTGGGGACCCAGAAAATGGGAAATCATTTGAAATATAAATAAAGAATACATCGAATAAAAAAAAAAGAAAAAAAATCACTCTACTTCTGATAATGACTTCTGTATTAGGGTGTGTGTGTGTGTGTGTGTGTGTGTGTGTGTGTATGTGTGTGTATTCCCATTATATATATATATATATGTGTGTGTGTGTGTGTGTGTATGTTATACATATATGTGTATACATATATATATATACATATATGTGTACACATATATATATGTGTACACATATGTGTATACATATATATATGTGTATACATATATGTGTATATATATATATATATATATATATATATATATATATGGGAAATCATTGGAATGACTCATAGACTGAAGTCCAACTAACGCAGCAATGGTCCTCTGTCTATGGGAAGTCCAAAAATTTAGTAGTTTTTCAGTCAGTCTCACAAGGCTAGTTGTTTCAGCAGCTTTGTTCATAATAATCAGAAACTGGAAACAACCTAGATGTCCCTCAGCCAACAAATGGATAAAGTATCTGGTACATTTACACAGTGCACTATTACTCAGCCATTAACAGAAATGGCATCATGAAATTTGCAGGCAAATGGATGAAAATAGAAAAGTTCATCCTGAGTGAGGTAACCCAGACCCAGAAAGACAAACACTTACATATTCACTTATAAGTGAATATTTGTCATAAAGTATAGAATAACCATGCTTCAAAACACATACCCAAATAAACTAAGCAACAAGGACAGCCCAAGGGGAAATGCTTGAATCTTACTGAGAAGAAGAAATAGATTAGACACAGGGGGCAAATAGATGGAAAGGACTGAGTGGGAGAGGGGTGGGATGGGAAAAGGAGGGATGAGGTATGGGGAAAATAGAGGGAGAGAGTACTAGGAGAGACAACTGGATTAGGGGATGGGAATTTCTGGGACAAACTAGAAACCTAGGACAATAGAAACTCCCAGGAATCTATGAGAGTGAACATAGCTAAAACTCCTAGCAATGGAGGACCATCTCTGTAACCAAAGATTTCCAATGGAGGCATTAGGAAACCAACCCAGCCATAATACCTTTGACCCACATTTTTTCCTGTCTCAAGATGTGCAGGAGTAAAATATGGAGCAGAATTTGAGGAAAGAACCAACCAATGACTGGGCCATCTTGAGACCCATGCCATGAAAGGAAGCCCACCTCTGATACTATTGGTGATATTCTGCTTACTTGCAGACAGGAGCTTATTGTCCTCAGAGAGGCTTCACCAAGCTAGTGATAGAAATGGATGCAGAGAGCCTTTACCCACTAAGCCATATCTCTGCTTTTGATTATCACTTCCATTCTTTATTAAAAATTGGCACTGTTAGTGATCTTTGACATACAACAAATGGACTTATTTAAGTGTACATATTGAGTTTGACTTATGTATATATTTATAAGTCAAAATTTCAACAAAGATGGTAAACATGCCCACCACACAGTGTCCTTATATCCCTTCATATTCCACCCTACTTCTCTATGACCTTTCTAACTCCTTAGGCAACTGCTGATCTGTTCTTGACATTGTCCTGGTTAATTTTATTGTGGAGTGACTAAATAAAAAGTTATGAGTAATGAGGGGAAAAAAAGAAAAAAAACTGATTCAGAGACCCACAGCCAAATATTAAGTGGATCTTAAGAAATCCTATGAAAGAGAGGGAGGCCTCACCTTTTCTGAGAAAAGAGGAGGATGTGCTGGAGAAATAGAGTTGTGAGGTAGGCATTGGAAGGATAAGAGGGAGTGGACGCTGCAATTGGGTATAAAGTTATAATAATAATAATAATAATAATAATAATAATAATAAAATTACTAGAACATTAGTGACATACATCCTTGGATGTGCTTATGAGACTGTTTTTAGACAGAATTGCAGTGGTAAATTTAATATAAACCTATGCAGTAAATTAACACAGTGGATGGTTTTCTTTACCCTAGCTAGTTTCCCAGTCATGATACAGAGAGACCAAGGTTTATTTTCACCCCAAAGTATGATAACTAGACATGCTATTCTAATCTTCTATTCTAATCTGGCAAACCTCCAGCCAAAATCTCTGAGATATGTTCAATTTGTATTGGACTGGCTCTCTGGGCTTCAGGTATATTCTACTCTGATGTCTGGACCCCTTCTTCTATGGTAAATCTTCTCTCCTCTCTTTCTCTCCCTCCTCCCCTGGCTGGCAGAAGTCCTGCTCTATTCTTTTCATTGCTGAGTTATTGTCTTTTTTGGTTTTTATTGACAAGGTAGGGAATAAATGATAAGCACTGTTTGCTCAGACTTGAGACAGGAGATTCTTGACATAAGGATTACAGTGCTGTGTTCCGATTGCAACAAGATATGAGGGCAGAGAAATCAGCATTTGAATAATACAAGGATAAACTTTACACAGTGCACAAAAACACTATACCTACACCGAATTTCAATGAAGTGATAAGACCTATCTTGAATAGGTAACACCATCCCCTGAACTAGAATCATGATCTGAAAATAAAAGGTGGGAGTGGTTGTGAGTTGGAGGTTGGGTGGGGTGGGAGTGGGGTGAGTGTGGGATGGTATTTGTGAGAATGGTAGCTGAGTACCAGCACTCCACTTTTTCTGCTTCCCTGACCTGCTGGGATATAAGCAAGCAGCCTCTTGATGCTATAGATAGGGAAGACACCATGTCTTAGCTTCTATTATGGATTATCCCAAGAAATGTGAGCCAAATAAATCTCTCCACCTTTAGCTGCTCATATCAGGCATTTTGTCACAGTGAGAACAAATGCAACTATAGGCCTCCGCCGTGCCTTCCTATTGGTAAGAGATGAACATGTCTAACAAAAGATTTCAAATGTGCTGCTCTCCAGTGTTATTGGTGGGAAGTAACCAGGTGTGTTGCCCAGGATTGAGATTCCAGTGGAGAAGAGAATACAAGAGCATAGGGAAACCCACCTCTCCCCTCTGCAGTGCTTCTCCACATCCTTTAATGCTATTGCAGCTGTAAGGACCTTTGGGTTGATCTCTAGGGTTTTGTGATGCTTAACTTCACTGATGATTCAAATTGCTTGGACTAAAAGACAAAGATATAGCATGCTTTCAATATCATAAACATATTAGTATATTATGTAATGGGTCCATGTTAGTATGGCTACTTTGGAAGAACCTCAATTTCAACAGGAAGAGGGATGAGCTGAGGCTTTATCTTCCCACAGGTCATGGAACTACCTAGAAGAGTCTCCTATTCCTGATTAGTTGCCTCTTCCTATAAAAAGAAAGCAGAGGAACATTATCTGTTCTCTGGAGAGACAGAGAGAAACACAGACAGACAGACAGACAGACAGACAGACAGAAGACAGACAAAAAGTAATACAAAGAGGCAAAGGGAGACAGAGACAGAGACAATAGATAGATAGATAGATAGATAGATAGATAGATAGATAGATAGATAGATAGATAGATAGATAGAAACAGAGATATAGAGATACAGAGATACAGAGATAGAGGATGGTGAACATGGGCTATTATGGTATAAGGAAAGGGTGTTCTTTAAAAGGGTGTTAGAGAAAAATGATTCTGACATATATTGAAGTAAGAATAATTTTATTCAAATCTAATTTAACAGGATTAGCCTACTATGGGAGAGTGGTTCTACTCAACCCTCAGTACACAAAGAATATGTGGAGATTGACAACTAACCAGTTATGGGAGGCATTCTGCAGAGGGAAAACTACTACAAATAAGCAACAAGAGTAGGGGATCTTACCAAAATGAGCATGGTGGGAACATTCTTTGTTAACTTGATTTGGTTTAGAAATCCCTAGGGCATTAGTATAATCTTGCTCTGAGAAATGGTGTTTCCAGAGATAATTCTGTCATACGAACTTTGACTTACTAAATTGATTAATTTGTTGATGTGGTCCTGTTATGGCAATATTATTGAGAGGTGGTCAAAAACCAGAGGTGTGGACTAATTAGAGGAAGTGGTTCCCTGTGGTGTTCCCTTGGTGGTCATTTGTAGCTTTACCCTCTTTCTGTGCTCCAATTTCTCTGTTTGTTCTGTAGACCTTGATGTAGGACAATCTTCCACCCTATGGGTCTACCACCATGATGTGATGTTCTACCAAAGTTCACAAGGCATTTCCTAACCCCTTTGAAACTATAAATCAAAATAGATGTTCTCCTGTCAGATATTATTTTAGATATTTTGATCCCAATAATGCAAAAATAACCAACCCATAACTTACTATGATATAATTATGCCTTAAAGACAGGAAAGAACAACTTCATCACATATGAGGATGATCAGACAACAAAAGTGGAGATATATTCCCTCCATGAACTTAGAGAATGAGAGATGCAGGTTAAACAAGGTCAAAACAGACATGGAAACTGAGGTCAAGGCTAATCAAGAAGTTGACCAAGAAGATGACACAGAAAAATCTAAATAAAGTTTGGTCAAAGAGAGTGAGTGTCTTTGTCAAGGGTCAAGGCTGGATTTGTCTTTGGTCTTGACATTGGCGCCATAGCCTATTTGATGACCCATGGTCCCTCCTAGGACAAGGTGCTGCAACTGGAGGGGAACATGAGGATATCATGTATGAACAGAGGAAAGGAATGGCTTGCTGTGAATGACTGGAGATAGTGACCATGCACACATGTAACCACTGGCAATTTTTTATGTCCACTCCAGATCCTGAATATTGACATGGAGGCTTATCTATGAATTAATGCTTAGTCCTTAAGCCAGGATTGTTCCCAGTTAGCTCATAACTCAATTATCACATCTATACTAATCTAAGTTCTACCACATGGCTGGTTTCCTCTCCTCAGTTTCATATATCCAGCTTCCTTCACATCTCTGGCAAATCTCCTACATCTGATTCTTTTCCATCCTCCTCTCTCTCTCCTCATGAAATCCCACCCATTTTCTCCTCCCTTGCTATAGGCCATTCAGTTCTCAGGTGATGCTTTCACACAGTGCACGTGAGATTATCCCTATACACACAACTCACTAAGCACCCCCTTCTTGGCATCCTCTTCATCTCTACAACCCCTAGACTCCTAAACTTCTGCCTCCCTTCCACAGCCACCTCTGGCCAGTTTACCAGTGTCTTCTCCATTGGGTGATGGAATTCCATGATGCTCTTTGGCTGCTGCTCCCACAGCTTTGGCTTCTAATCAACTCCCTTCTGTTCTGTGATCCAGGCTGCCAAGGAACCACAGTCAGTCTCATTTTAATTTTGACAGCCCTATTTTATCATGTAAAGCACTGTTCTGTTAACCACTTCCTCTAGACCTTATATGCCAGCTAGTCATTTCCTGCCAGAAAAACTTGTTTACAACACGAAAACTCACCAGTTTTGAAAGTTCAAAATACTTTTTGAATCTTGGTACTTTCTGAGAAGCGATAACAGTCACAGTCAACTTGCCTTTGTCAGTCAGGTTGTATGTCATCTCATTGTCTTGTTTTTCTCCTGTTTATGCTTCACGGTATAAACTCAGAAATATTTCTCATGAACAAAGTAATGAAATTATGATCAAACAATGTGTTCTAGTTTACCTCCCATTGCTGTGATAAAACAGCTTGGTGTGTGTGTAAGGCAGGTATTTGGCTTACATGTTCTGATTATGGTCCTTCAGTGAGGATAGTCAGGGTGGGAACTCAATCAGGATCAGAAGAACAAGGAAGGGATGCTGCTTACTTGCCTGCTTCACTCAGGTTGGCTCAGCTATCTTCTTTATACAACCCACTATCATCTGCCTAGGGATACCACTGCCTACAATGGTCAAGGGCTGCCCCGCCTCAGTTAGCAATTAATAGTATGCCCCATTGGCCAATCCAATGATGATGATTTCCCAGTTGAGATGTATTTTTCCCAAAGACATATAGGTTTGAGTCAATATGAAAAAATCTAACCAAAAGATACTGTTCATAGCAATTGTGTGTTTGATAGATTGAATCAAACCCTTAGGATTTTGGGTAAGGCAATAATGATGTGATTTGTTGAAGAACAAATAACGCATTAAACAGAGCTTCTGACATCCCTGTTCTTAAAGTAGTCTTCAATGAGAAACCAGAGATAGACCCTGTCAGTTCACTCATATGTCACTCCTCGGCCTTCAGCCAGCATGGTGATGTCTCTCACTTCATTTATCTTCCTTGACTTCCTCTCAGCTTTTCTTTGCTACTCATAACTTTAAATTATTTGTTGTTGCTTACAGACTGGCATTTCGCCATAACCCTATTTGCTCTACCAAAAAAAAAAGTGCTATAAATGGTGAAGGCATGCTCAGAGCTTTACAGAATCTGAGGGAAAAGCAACAGAATCTCTAGCAATATAGAGAAAGGTCACTAAAAATACTCCTTCCATCTATCTGCCAGTCTCTCAAACATTACAGGAAGGAAACACACCAAAAGGATGAAGTCAGGATAATACATCTGAAAGCTTTCCAGACAGGACCCACCTACCATTGCATATCAGACAGCTGGGTGACTGATATCATTTGATTCCTTTTGGTAGGACCCCAAGTATGTAAACTCTTTGTAGGCTCTCTAAAGTTCTTTTATGTCTAACTTCCATTAAAACTGGAAAGTGCATACTCGTTCAAGATCTCTCACTCAGATAACATAAAAAATAATATAACATTTTATGGAGAAAGAAAACAGTGTATGTCATAGTTAACTTCAACTGTCAAAATGATACAGCCTAGAGTCACCTGAGAAGGGGAGTCTCTACCTGAGAAGGGCATCTCAGATGAAGAATTGCCTAGATTAAATTGGTTGTGAGTGCATCTGTGGGAGATTGTGATAATTGATAATTGGCATAAGAGGGTCCAGCTTACTGTGGGTGGCAACATCCTCTGAGCAGTTGGTCCTGGTTATTTTAGCTATAAAATAGCTAAACATAAGCTGCAGGAGCCATCAGGCATCATTCCTCCGTAATTTCTGCTTCAAATTTCTGCTTGAGTTCCTGTTTTGACTCCCTCTGTGATGAACCATGATCTGGATGTGAGTGCTAAATACATCCTTTCCACCACTAAGTTGCTTCTGATTAGCATGTTTTATCATAGCAACAGAAAGAAATAAAGGTCAGTGTGTTTATGTGGGTTGATTTAATATGTATCAAGTGCCATCACTTTATAATTATAATACAGAAGTGTGTGTACACATGTGTGCTTGTACACAATCCTATGGACATATACACAGCACATAGGGTATACATTTCATCCCTTACACCCAAAGTTATCCCATTTTACAACTCAATATCTTTTGTTACCTCATTTCAAGCTAACCATTCTGAAATTATGTCCCTTTCAATTATTCTTCCTTTCACAATTTGACTCTGATTTTGGATTTTTATGTAAGATTAAAAAGAAGGAAGGAAGGAAGAGAAAAAGAAAGGAAAGACAAAGAAAGAAAAGTAAAAAACATTAATAAAACTGAAAGCAAGAGAGAGAATATGGAAATGAATGTAATCCATGAGATACCTAAATCAACTGTTGATCTTTAAGGAAATCAGCAGCATCTCTGAATTAAAGACCTTATTAGCATGGATCAAATGACATTGGTGTAGAGAAGGAATTACATATAGTGAGGACAGACTGAATAAATAAATGGATGGTAGCATATATGTGTTGCATACATTACACAAAGATAAAAGTCAGAAATGAAAAGCCACAACACTTGAGAAAACTGTATGGTAATTTGAACAATTCCTATACTTGCTTTGGTTGAGGAAAATCCATAAGGCAGGTGATTTGCAAGGATTCTTGACCATGTTTCCAATGGGACTGCGCCATTTCAATGGATATCTCTTATTTATGTGAGGAAGTCAAACTTATCCAATACTTACTCCTTTTATTGTAGCCCCTTCCCTTCGTGCCATTTTTACACTACTCTCTGTTGGCCTTGGTATTACTCTGTTATGTCTAGGATAAACAGATTCAGACAGGATGTCAAGAAGTGACACATACAAGTGACACATTTATATGTGAGAAGTTGGGGGTTCTTTGCTGTGATAATATACAGTAAGGGGTAGTTCTACAATTAAATTGGTGTGTTTATTAGTCATTACTATATGATATAATTTATGATATAAAGACATAATTTCAGTCTACATAGTCTTTATCATAGCATCATTATCTTTGTATTTGTGTGGGTGCTTGTATGCATCTATATGTCTACATGTACACAGGTGTGTGTTTATGGAGGGCAGTGGTCAATCTCAAGAATGGGTTCTTCAGGCTCAGAGATGCCCTATTTTGTGTAATGAGAGAAGTTCTCTCAGTGGGACACGGGGCTCATGGGTTAAGGCAGGCTGGCTGCCAGCAAGCATCGGGGATCTTCCTATTCCTGCTTCCCCAGGTCAAGGGTCAGAAGTACACAGCATGCTGAACTTTTCATAGATGTAGCAAGGCTTGAACTAGGAGCCCCACGACTCTGCTGCAAACACATTCAAAGCTCAGCTATCTCCCTAGTTTTTTTTCATTTTCTCTTCTATTTCTTTTCTACAAGAATTAAGAAAATAGAGACCATTGAAAGCATAAACACAGTGATGAATACAGATTGAACTGCAATTAGCTTTTAGAGCAAAATAAAAACCAAATAGTTGTTGCATTGAAATTAAAATGTAAAAGTATGAAAATTTGATCCCACCAAATCTATGACAATTTATGCATATATTACAGTTTTAATAAAAATTAATAATAAGCTATTTTAGCATGTTTTAATTAGCTTTATAATTAAAGATCTTGTGTGCAAGTAATAGAAGAAATTGACTATATATCAACTCAATGGAAAGCAACCACTAATTCATCATTTTCAAAATGTGTTTGTAGTTTCCCAACATAGAAACATAAATATCTGATGAAGTGTGAGGCAATTGATTGGAGGTATGTTATTTATTTTTACAAAATATTGTCGTTCTCTGTAAAGCATTTTAAACTCATGTTTCTCTCCAGAGAACCACAGTGCTGGCTCCTGATTTCCCCCACCTACTTCCTGTGAGATGCCTCTAGAATTCTGACAGCCGTTACATTTCATTGTTTCAAGCCAAATACACTGAAATGTCTGTCATAGAAACTAAAGGAATTTTGAATGGCACAAAATAATGTTTATGTCCTTGCTTGAAACCTGGTCACTTTTCATATTTTATGTAATAGACCTACCATGTTTATTGGAAGAGACACCTTCAGAAAAATCCCCAATGAAATCAGTTACCATGTAATTGACGCACAGAAGCCAGTGACCCAGAGGGAAGTCACCATTTTGTGGAGAAGTCCTGGGCCCTTTTACGACTGTGACTTTGACATTTTTATTATTATTAATAAATCTTTATATACTTCATCAAACAATTTAGGAGCTGTTTTGAATAGATTCTCAAGCTATTATTTTCCATTTTTTCATTTCAGTAAACATATACCTATATTTTTGTAATTTAACTGCCTTTTCCCATTTTAAAAACAGAATCTGTCCAGCTGTGTCATTGAACTCAAGATGCTCCTGTCTCAGCTTTCAGAGTGGTGGGGTTATGGGTCACATACAAATTAATACTCTCTTTTTTAAATATTTTTCTCATTATTTAATTTTCTATCCCTACAAATTTAGGATCAAGTTTTAAACGAAGTTGACAATCAAGACGTCATTTTGAATATATTTATACAAATGGCAAGGTCAGTGGGCAAATGTTACCCTAAAACATATAATAAAAAGCATCAATCTCTTTAATCTTTATACATAAAAAAATATGTGACCCATGTAGTAGCTACTGATGGAGAAACTTGAGAAACAGGCAGAGAGCTGAAAGTGAGACAGGAGATAAATTGCTTGGCTTTTCACACAGTGTTGGCTACCAAGGAGGAGCAGAGCTAAATATTCACATTTGGCATTCAAAGTTCAGACTGTGGCTCCTACCATGCCTTTTGCCAACAAGACTGATCATTAATACTTGTTTAGTGAATAAATAAAATAACTCCATGACAATATTTCAGTTTTACTTCTTTGGCAAAGGTTTGACTATTGCCTCTCGTACATCTTCTTTGGCAACGTCATGGGCTTACATGAAACTAAAGTGGGGAACTGTTTAGAAATGGAAAATATTAGGCAGTTCAGTGTCTACAGCTGAGAGCTTAGAATTAGTAAAAATATTCTAGTATGAAGGTGGTACCAAATTTAACTAGTATGCTGGGAGTTAGAGTATGAATTGGGCCTGGTATGAAACCATTACTGAAGTACACACAATTATAACTGATTGTAAGTAGCAAAGTAGGCGTGAGAATAATAATGCTCTTGGCATAATCCTAATGAAGATTTTCAGAAGTTGGGCTCTATCTACCTTAAGGTTCACAGGGTGACAGACAGTGTGTTAGAATGCTTGGATGAAATCTCCCTCTCCCTGACCTATGGCCTTGGGATGATTCAAAGCAGCCATTGCCACTGCAGACCTGGGGCATACACAGGGCATGAATACATTGAGTACATTTTGTATATCCAGACTGGAAAGCTTTGGAATTATTTTTTCACTCCAGTATGGACATCCTTATGACTCTTTGAGAATCTCCTTGCTTAAAGTCGGTCAGTTTTATTTAGGATCTTAGATCTTCAATTGTCCATTTGAATTGACATTTATATGATGGCTAGATCATATAGGGGATTAAACAACAACAGGGAAGGGGAAAACAGCTTCTATGTGAAGAAAATAGCCTGTGATGGGGCTGTGGACTATGGGAGAACTTGCTATTCTTCCACAAAATAGCATCAGAGGACTGTCTTGGATGGAATACGGATGGTTTGTACTGGGCAGGGGAAAATACTTCTAGACAGACAGACCATGAATGTCACAATCTATAACCAAGATAAAAAAAAATCAATGTCTCATCTGTGATCTTGAAAAAAATCAATTTCAAAATTAAAATCAAAAAGAGAAATGTGCACATAAAGGGAAGCAACTATAACAAACATTATAAAGCCCCAAACACATTGAACTGAATGACCACCAGTTCTAGGTTGTCCTTTAATGAAGCCCTCGGGCTATTTGTGATATACATTTCTAATCTGGGTTGCTGATGCTAGGTGTAATTATGCGTTTTCTCCAAACTAAGTTCTCAACATGTGTTTCTATAGAACTCTGACTTTAAATATTGCAGACTGGTGACTTGGATAGCAATTTTTAGGCCAGATGTCCTCAGCATATCTCAAGTGCCAGATGGAAAAATTCTCAGGTATTTAACATGGAAACAAGGCATTGCCCTTGGTCAGTTCTATATTTTCTATTCCTACTACCCCTTTCTCTCCTGATCACTTTGGATCACTGATAGTTAAGAAGACCACCATGACTATTACAGAAGATTCTACATCAAAGAACCTTTGTGGATGCTTATGAGGCTCCTACAAAATATGACTTCTTTTTATGCCTTACCACTGAGGTAATTATGAAGGCCTTGATAGTAGAGAGGGTAAAATGGGCTCTAAATTCACTTAAGCAAAAAGAATACATTGATGAGTTGATGCAGGATTTTATTTCTGGCTGAGGGTTTATACAGAGAGACAGAAAGACCATAATCTGGTGAAAGTCTGACTAGGGATAGCAACAGGAAAATCCCTTCCTCCATCTGTTAGAAACACTGCTGTGATCTGAGGTCATCTTAATTAATTTGTTTTGACCAGCCTGGTATTTACTTGAACTATATCAAATGCCATATTAATTTTTGCCTTACTTCCCAGAAGCAGCTATTGTCTAACATAATCATGAAAGCAAAAGGAAAGTCTGTCTTGCGATCCTGAAAGGCATGGCGCATTTTATATTTTTCATTGAAATTGTGCAATACCCTGCCCTAAAGTTGTAGAAATAATCAGTTTCGAATTACCCATTCCCCCATGATACTATATAGCCATAGTATATAGTCAAAGTCATCTACCACAGTACCATTTTCTCAGGTAGAGACTCTACAGAAGGGTTCCTTGAGCTGTGGTTATCTTGTCATGATTTCCATTAAATTATTTTCAATCTCTAATATTAAATTGAAATTTTCAGATAAGTATATCTTGGTTTTAAGTTGCATGCCAGCTTCTAAGCACCCTGATGAAGCACTTTTTCATCCTGTCTCATCCCCTTTGGGATGAGAATTGTCCCTTTGTCTAGTTCATATACATCAATTATATACTATTATATACTCTATCAGTCTGTTTTACAACTGCCATCAGTTATGAGATAGACTGTTATCAGTGCTGTGATTAGTGACATAAACTGAAGTATCTTCCATCAGAGGATGGTGTTTCAAATGGTTATTTCTGCTATGCTATTTTCAGAGGCCATGGAACCATTACAAGGTGGGGATTTACATGGAAGAAGTAGACCATGAGTGACAGAATTTTAAGCTTATACCTAATCCCCGCATCCTGACAGACTTTCTACTGATCCTTTGTGATGTGAATGGCCTGTCACATGTCCCTGATGCCATGATATGAATCTCTGCTGTGCTTTCCCCATCATGATGAGATTAAACCATGAACCCAAGTATGTCTTCAACATGCTTGTGTCTGCCAAGGATTATCATCATAGCAATGCAAAATGTTTCAACCCATCAAGTACCCACTCATTGTACCTAATAATGGTCCTACTGTTCAAGACAGAGTTAAGATCTACAATGCCACCAATTCAGATGTGCCAAAGGAGAATGGGAGAATACTTCCTTTAGGGGAAAGGTCTCAAAACACACAAAACATTTTACTTATATCAGCAGGGTACTTTCAGTGGTTCTGAAATGTCTCCTTCCATAAATGGGAGGGATGCCTATATTTGAACTTCAACTTTTTTTTGAGGCATTACTTCTGCAAGTATATGTGGTGGAGGAAGGGATGTCTTTAAGGAAGGATTCTACTGAGGGAGGTTTCAAAGAAGATGGCTGCTGTAAGCAAGCTAATTAGACATTCACTGCTAACAATCTTGACCTCAATTAGGTGAAGGATTCCTAATTAAATCCTTACAGGCTTTTGTGTTAAATGGTAATTGAATGCCTAAAAGTTCCTCACAATTATATCATATTAACAAGAATGTATTTGCATTTTTAATGCTTTATTGATTTCCAATTCATTATAGAGCTGCTTATGTTATTTCAAAGTGCCATGAAACCTTTATAAACTCTTCTTTGGTGTCCAGACACTCAAGAACAGGTTAGAAAAGTAGCAAAGTTTGTGATCCACTCTGGATGTTGGCAGACTGCAATAGTTTAGCTGCCTCTGCCCACAGCTGTCTCCACCTCTTTAAATATGCATGAGCATACAAGCAGGAAGACTTGGTGAAGCTGGAGACACACAGTCTAGACCACTCTCCTTTGCTGTTGCTAAAACTTATACTCTCATCAAGTGTCATCTCTTTTAATGTAGGCCTTCTTTGCAGATTTATTTACTCTATTCAACATATGAGTGTTGAGTTTGCATGTATGAATGCGTACAATGGGCATGCTTGGTGTTTGCAGAGGCTAAAAGAGAATGTTGGATACTGTGGGACTGAAGTTATAGCTGGTTGTGAGCCATCATGTGGATTCTGGGAGTCAAACCCATGTCCTGTGCAAGAGCAACAGTGCTCTAAATGCTGTCAAGCCATCTCGACAGACCTGATTGCAGCCTAACCTTCAGGGTTTACACACAATTAGTTCTCTGAATGGTCTGTTTCTACATTCAGAATCTGCAGATTTCAATGTTGTATAGTCACTTTCTTGACACAAAATTGTGGCCAATAATTGGTGTCTATGTTCATTAGAGATATGTGGGTGTGGCCTCACATATCATTTCATTCATCTGTCTCCTTAAAATTTTTAATCACATCTGTTAACAGTGTTTCTTTTAATTTAATGATCCACTTCTTCTGCTGATCGTTCCCAACCTACCTCTAAAATAAATTGGTACAAATGTGAAACCTAAATATTTTACCCATGTGCATTTACTTTCAAATCTGTTTTGAGCCTGGATTACTCTTTGGTACTGAAGGTTAAACTGGAAGTTTGAGATGATGGAATAAAATTCAAGGGTAGATTGATTCCAATAAATTGGAAAGAAAATGTGTATGTTATTTTCCAAAACTCAGGCTTGTTTCTCTAGTAGGAAAAGGTAGTGTGTTTTATTTAGTTTTTAATAAAAAAGGAATCATAGGATGAAATTACCTTTCTATATATGTCTCCTAAACAAACAAACAAACAAACAAACAAACCCCACATTTCCTCCTGGCCTAACATTTTTCTTCAAATAGTGTCTTTACATCTTCAAGATAGGTGTTCTAGAATGTTCATTGCATAGTTATTCTGATCATTACTTGGTATGCATCATTTATACATGCATTAGGTTCATAATCTATTATGTATATAAACAAAGGTTGTAAAAATCAAATGCCTCGGCTAGGGAGATAGAAAAATTGGTCAGTGCCCGCCACACAAGTGTGGCAGCCTGGATTCAGATGCCTAGTACCCATGTGAAAGTCCAGCCATGTCAATACACATCACTAAGGCTGATGCTGGATGAAATGCAGGGCTCAGAAGTAGCCAGATCTGTGGAGCTTGTGTGCATTGGTGTTTTGCCTGTGTGCATCCCTGTGAGATGGTGTCAGATCCCCTGAACTGGAGGTATAGTTAGTTATAAGCTGCCATGTGGGTACTTGGAATTAAACCTGGGTCCTATAGGAAAGCAGCCAGTGTTCTTGGCCCATGAGCCATCTCTCCAGCCCCTCTTTTCTTTCCTTTTTCTTCATTAATGTCTCCTAGGGAATTTTAGATGATGGCAAAGGCTATGATTAAAACAATCACACTTGAATTTTGTAAGGTCCACCTTTTTAATATGCCATAGAGAAAAGGATATTTACTTAACATTATTACTCATGCTTATAGACATGTCCTTTTAATAGAACACACTCTAAGACTTGAGCCCAAGGATAACAATAGTTTTTCTTCCACATGCCATACAATGTCAGAACAGAAATGATGCAATAGCTAAATCTCAAGTTGCCCAAGATTATTAATATCAAGGGTCTTTTTATAACTTACAGGAAAATAATACTTCCAAAAATTCATATGCAAGTAGATATGTGCAGTTATTCAAATATAATTAGGAGTATACAGTGGTAAGCCAGTCAGCAAGCACACTGCTCCCACAGGAATGTGACCAGAGCAAGTGGTGTGGAGGGGCAGCACAAAACAGGCAGACACCTTTTTCTTTTATATAAGAGCAGAGCTCATTGTCTAACTAAGAAAATAAAGGCATTTTCACATATTTTATTCCTAAAATGAATGACTGTAAAATTTATTTTTTTTAATATTTATTTATTTTATGTATGTGAGTACACTGTAGCTGTCTTCAGAAACACCAGAAGAGGGCATTGGATAGCATTACAGATGGTTGTGAGCCACCATGTGGTTGCTGGGATTTGAACTCAGGACCTCTGGAAGAGCAGTCAGTGCTCTTATCCACTGAGCCATCTTTCCAGCCTGACTGTAATATTTCGATGTCAATCCAACTTCTTTTGAAATAATCTTTTAAATTTCATTTATTATTATATAATTCTCTATACACATATACTAATTATAATTATCATAAATATATAATATAATTAATATATGGCATATATTATACAATACCTAATATATAGTGTAATATAATACATAATATATAAATAATATATACTATAACATATAATTAATATAAGTGTATAATATATAATGTGTAATATAGAATACATAATACATACTGTAGTATGCATAATATATGTTATATAACATACATAACATATATGTGATTATATAAGTATAATTATATATGTATAATAATTTTAGTCATTTTCATCTATTACTTTATTTCTGTATCTTCTTTCTTCTGTTCAAACTCTTTTTCCTAGCAATAGTCCCTCCTCTTCCCTTCCCTTCTCTTCTCTTCTCTTCTCTTCTGTTCTCTTCTCTTCTCTTCTCTCTCTCTCTCTCTGTGTGCATGCGTGTGTGTGTGTGTGTGTGTGTGTGTGTGTGTGTGTGTGTGTGTGAAGAATTATTTGGGTTCTGCATGAGCAAGAAGCTGTTTACTGGAGCATGGAGAACTTCTCAATTGATAAACCAATGAAAAACCATACACACACACACACACACACACACACCCGTGACCATTAATGACCAACAGTCCCTCAGGAATGGAATGTCATGAGCCCTTCTCCTAATTCTGATGAAATGTCCGTGAGCCCAATCTTATACTATCTTGTGCAGGGAATTACAGCTGCTGTGAGTTCATGAGCGCAGAAGCCAGACCACGCCCAGAAGACATCTTTTTGAATTACAGATTGCCATAGAATTCAACTTCTTTTAAAACATTTAATATAGGCAGCACATCATAATATAAAAATATATCAATATTCCTATTAATCTATTTGTGTTTACCTGATCTATTGTTTGCGATGTCTTACATAATACATCCTTGAATTCAAACACAAAAATTACTTTGTAGAGGTAAACTCATAATGAAGCCATCATACAGATAATTAATTATCTTAACTAATGTAGGTTTATATGCAGTTCCCAAGTATTACATATTATGACTTTTACCTCCTATATGAATATACAGCTATTATCATATGTGTCATATCATAATTTTCAACTGAATGATTTTATCCAGTTGTCTACCCAACTCAAGGCATCACCTTAGTGTGGCAGACTCTGTTCATTCACTTCTCCGGCCTTTTCAGCTCAACAGATCTTGACCTTGTCATTTTGACTTGTTTTGGAAGGTGGGTGGACCTAGGAACTACATGTCTGATCCCTGTAGTCTTAAACATCAGCACATCTAAACAACAGGTGTATACTGTTCCCCAGAAACAAACCCCAAATGGCAGCATAGTCTTTATGCTATCTGACATCTCCTTCAAGTGTTCTAATTCTGTGTTACAGTGCTATAACAGCATTATTTCTTTTGATTTATTATTTTCTTAAAGATTTAACACTTTTTTGTAAATGGTCTCTTTCCTAGTGAGTGTGTGTGTGTGTGTGTGTGTGCATGTGTGCATGCATGTGTGTGTGTGTGTGTGTGTGTGTCTGTCTGTCTGTCTGTCTGTGTTTATGTGAGGGTATACCAATTGTGTCCAGGTGCCTGCATAAGCTGCAAGGTGGTGTCAAACCCTTTAGATCTGGAGTTACAGGCAGCTATGAGCTTCTTCTTTTTTTAAAAAAAAATTAGGTATATTATTTATTTACATTTTAAATGCTGTCACCCTTCCTGGTTCCCCCTCCCCCGAAAATCCCATAAGCCATCTCCCCTTCCCCAATCTACCCTCCCCCACTTTGCTTGTCTGTCCTGGTATTCCTCTATACTAAGGTATCAAGTCTTTTCAGGACCAAGGGCCTCTCCTCCCTTTGGTGTCTAACAAGGCCATCCTCTGCTGTTGATGTGTCTGGAGCCATGGGTAACTCCATGTGTCCTCTTTGCTTGATGGTTTTGTCCTTGGGAGCTCTGGGAGTACTGGGCTGGGTGACTCATATTGTTGTTCCTCCTGTGGCACTGAAAACCCCTTCAGCTCCTTGGGTCCTTTCTCTAGCTCGCCCATTGGGGACACTGTGCTCAGTTCAATGGCTGACTGAGAGTGCCCCCTCTGTATTTGTCATGCACTAGCAGAGCCTCTCAAGTGACAGCTATATCCAGCTCCAGTCAGCAAGCACTTGTGGACACCCACAATAGTGCCTGGGTTTTGTAACTGTATATAGGATACATCCCTGGATGGGGTAGTCTTTGAATGATCTTTCCCTCAGACTCTACTCAAAGAGTATCGCCTTTGCTTCTTAGCATGGGTGCAGGGACTCTAATGTGGGCCCCTCTGAAAAAGCACTGTGTTCTTAACCACAGGACATCTCTGCAGCCTTACTTAGCAATGCTTTTCTCGATGTATTTTGTTTTTCGTCTTTAAGACGCCTGTGTTTTCTGGTGTGCTTTGCTTTGTGTATGCACTTCTTTGTCAGTAGCTATGTGGAGTTTAGAGTGTAGAGTCTCAGCACATGCCCGTGTGTTGCAAGATATTTCCTATTCATTCACACTGAGGCAGTGAGAGGCCAGTGATTGGAGGGGAGAGAAGAGGGGTGGAGAAAGGCTTAGCAGACCGGAAGAGCTGAGCAGGAAGGGAGATGCGGATATCCAAATAGCTTCAGGCATATTTCTGGTGTTTTGGAGAGGTTAGAAATGTTGGGGTAAGACCTCATCATTGTAAATTGGCTTTGTGAAATTGGGAGTTTCTTATATATAAATATATCTGGTTAACTATTCAAGTTTAAGAGTCATGCCTTACCGGATACTTGGAAGGAGTGGTGCAGAGGCCTGGCGGGGCGGTACTCTTCTCAATTATTACCTACTACACCCATGCTCTTGCTTCTTGGCTACTGTGTTTTGTATCCCTGTGAGATGGAAGGCCTGACAAAAACAAGGGAAGAAGGATTTACCTAAGCGCACAGTCATCATGGCAGGGATGACACAGCAGTGGGCAGCAAGAAGCCGTCTGTCACATCTCAGTGGAGAGAGGAAGCAGACGTGTGGCCATAACCCTCAACTCTATATACTTACAGAACCATTTCCTCCACATGGGCTTCACTTCCAAAAGGTCCCACAACTTCTCAAAAACAGTTACCAGTTAGGGACCGGGCGTTATTCTCTAGTTTTCCTTTCTCTGCCCTACAATGCTGTTGCCATTCTTTCATTTATCTGTAGTGACCTACTAGATTAATTAGGACGAAGATGTGTTTTCTTGCTTTCATGGATTATTTTCCACTGTTGTTCTTTTATGACCTTTTTTTTTAAACTTTCCTCTACCAACGAAATTGTTTCTAATGCATTAGGAGATCAGGTTTATTGGCCACAAATCCTTCAGCCTTCATTTATTTTTTTTCCTCTTGAAAGATAATTTCCCTGAAACAAACAAACAAAAAACCCCCTTAGACTGTTGATTTCTTTTAATTTATTTTACCCAGTGGTCATTAGAGTTGCATGACTTCTAAAAGAAAAACCCACTGTGATTCTGAGCTTGTTCCTCTGGCAATAAGATCATTCCTCCTTGTTCTTCTATTAAGATTCCATTTGTTTATTTGTTCATGTGCGCAGCATACATGTGACAGAGGACAAGTTTTACATATAGTTCTTTTCTTTGACAATGTAGATTCTGGAAATTGAAGACAAGGCCCCATTGCAGCAGTCCTTACAACCAATTTATATTGCTATATTGCTGGCCCAAGGTTTTATTTTTGTTTTTAGGGTTTTTTTTTTAACAGCCTGTGGCATCCTTGGTTTTAGATTTCTGTGATTTATCTTGTTCAGTGCCCTCTGAATTTCCTGGATGGATGGTTTGGTGCCTGACTCATGTTGGGAATGATCTGACTATTATTACATCAAGTATTGTACCTGTTGTTTTTCTCATTACTGTAACAAAACACTCAACAAAAATAACTTTGGGAAGGAAGAGGTTTTGATTCACAGCTTGAAGGTACAGTCCATTCTGGGAGGGAAGGCACAGAAATAGGAGTGCAGGAGGCTTCTTTACATTGTACTTATAGTCAGGCAGTATATATAGAAGAATACTCTATCCATTTTGTTTAGTTCAGGGGCCCAGACCATCAAAGGATGCTCCTCACATTCAGACTGGGTCTTCCTGACTCAGGCAATCCTTTCTGGGAGTGTTTTCATTTGCTTCTGTGCTCAGTGGATTGTTTCCTAGATGGCTCTAAGTCCAGTCAAATTGGCTTTGAGGATATCTCTACTCCATTCTGCCCCCGGTGTACTAATTACTCTCACATACTACCTACTCATTTTGAATTTGTCTTACAGTTCTTAGATATCATAGTATGGGGAATTATTTTTACCATTCTTTGTACTGCTCAGCTTTTTGGTTAGTGACGTCTAGACTGACTATCTTCAAGTTCACAAACATTTCTTTAGCTGTATCTAGCCAGCTGCAGGTAGCATTTCCAGGCATCCTTTGTTTATCCATTATTTCTATTTTCTTTCCATTCTGTCTTAGAGCTGCTGCATCTGAGTCTACATTACCCATAGATATTGTATACTAGTTTGTAGTTTCAAAAATTTCTGCTCCACATGTTCTGATCTAGTTTTGTTTTGCTGTGTTTTATACTGAGAACCTGCAGATGGTGATGATGCCTGTTTAATTCTTACACATATTTGCTTGTTAGTAAGTACACAAATGATAATTTGTAAGCTGTTTTCATCAACAACTGCAAATCAAAATCTAATCTGATTTATACCTTTGTGTTGTTTCCTTCCTATATTCTCTCCATTTTTAGTTCATTCAAACATATATAAATATGTTGTTTCCAGTATCCTAAAATCTATAGTTCTAATTCTGTTAATTTTTGTGTGGTGATTTTTCCTTCATATGTCATATAATTCCAAATTACGAACTCATCTTGGATGAGCCTGTCTCAAAACCCAACTCCTGAGATGGATGGAATTCCTATTCTTTTGTAAATGCGTTATTAACTCCAGCAAGGGTACAGGTGCAGTATCAATAGTGAATGGTTTTAAATTTATTTCTCAGTCTGGGTTTTTCTCAATTACGACAATATTAGGAATTCAAACCTCTCAAGTATATGAAGACATGCTTGGGCTTATAAATATTCAGGGGATTCTCTACCAAAAGTCCCAACTGGACAAGGCAAAGTCCCTCAGTTGCTGCTGTATGAAAAGGATAATAATTGAAATTCTCTACTAGGATATCTCAAAGTGTTTCAAATTCAGCATACCTGAGTGTGAATATTTTACCTTCTCCCCCAAGCCACCTTGTAGTATATACATATCACAGGATGTTAGTATTAGATATTAGATGAAGTCTTTGGTGGAGTCTGCACTGAACATCAGGGGATGAAGAGGGTAGGTAGGCCAATGTGTATTCAGAAAAATTCAAGGGTGGAAATATTTTCTAGAGATTTGATTGGTGTATAGTGGCACAGAGACCTCCAGAAGTTAGCATATTGAGCCCAAGGTAAACTCAATTTATGGGATAATTAAAAATATTGCAGTAAGCACACAGAAACCCAGTTGTGGGGTATAAGTGAGTCCCAATTATGGGCTTTACTTCATAGGGTAGACTCATCAAAAGAGGCACCTATTAAAATGGTTTATGGATAGAAAGATAATTTCATTAAATTTGATCAGAGATGGGAACTAATTTAAATAAGAAAAAAACTTGGACTTGCTATAAACAATTTAATAAAGAGCAATACAGCAATTTCCTGGAATAAACACTGTCTACTATAAATCAGCATTGCTCAGGAATTAGAGAACCAATCGTTTGCTTTCTGGTCATTTGAAAGTCAGGCTGAAATGCTATCTTAAGCTTCCTAAGGATTTAGGTGCAGTTAATAGTTGCTAAGAAGTAGGGGCTCTGTAGGACAGACTCCTCCTAACTATCTGTAGGCCTGTGTAGTTATTGGGGTATGGATATTTTCTTCAATAACAGACACTGGTAGGTTGGTCCTGTAATTAACCTCCTGTCCACATCCCCTTATACAACCCTAAGGAAATTTATTAATGACGATTATGATGAGGAAGAGGATGATGATAATGATGATGATGATAATGGCATAAAAGCAGAAGAAATATTCTAGAAGAGGGGGATACAGGCATGTAATGGGGTATCATGTGATCAAACTACATTGTATACATGTATGAAATATCATAATGAAAGCCACTGTTGTGTAGAATTAATATATACTAATTCAGAGGATCCTTATTTCACCTTGTATTATCCTTCTAAGTCAACTTAGAAAAAAACTTAAAAGTTGACTTAAAGATAAATATCTTTCAATTTCTTCATAACTATATGAAGGTTACATGTGTCTCTGAGCATGATTTTTGGTTCTGTATTCTAAAGCCATTGTGTTCTATGCTTAAATATGTTCATGTTCTTGCTCTGCAGAGCTACCCATCCCAAACCCATCTTTCTGCCTGGTCTTCTCTCCTCTATGCAGTGCCTCTCTAGACAGTAGCTACAACGGAAGCCCTTTGGCTCCTCCACAGAGCCTTATGTTCCACACAGATTACTTATCTTTCAGTCAAAAGCTAATAATTCTGGGTTGAAAGTAGACTCGGAAGCTTGGACTGGTGATACAGGCCTGTAACCCCAGCTACACCAGAGGCTGAGGCAGGAGGATGGCAAGTTCAAGGCCCGCCTGAACAATTTAAGTTTAGAAAATTAAGTAATTAAGTAAGGGGTGTCGTTCAGCAGTAGAGCACTTATTCTTCCATGTATGAGGCCCTCTGTTTAATCCTCTGTCCTACAAAAGAAAAGAAAGCTCAAATGGGCACCCACCCACCCTCCGTTCCTCTGGTGTAGTGTTAATAAATCCATACACTTTCAGCCTTTTCATAATGAAGTGCTTACTCCACAAGCAGCAGGTAAGCCTTTCTTATTAATTCAGAGCACATCACTTTATTTACGGAGTCAAACCACATCATATCCTGCTCATAATTCTCCAATGACTTCTCTTCTCACTCAGAAGAAAATTCAGAGTTCTAAAGCAACATACTGGCGAGACCCTGGGTGATATGGCCAGAAAGTGGGCTGTCTTTCTTCCAAAGGCTATTTAGGTCTCTCCTACAATGTTGGCTCTCCGGAGAACTGTGTTTCTGATCTTGAAATATAAAATGATATTATGTCCTCTGTCACTCTGTCTTCTGTGCTGCGTTACTGCACTTCTTTCTCAACCATAGCATACTGAGTGTTTCTACAAATGTTCTCATATTGGTTTGTTAGTTATCGCCAGCCTATGTCCCCAGAGCTTGCTGATATTTTTAAGGCAGCCAGGTCCCTCCCTGCCTGAAGCAAAGTAGGTGCTTTATTAATATGCATTGACCCATAGGCAAATGTTATCTCAACCTGTTTAGTGGCCTGAATAAAAGGTGGAAGCAAATTTAATAATCTGACATATTATTAAGAATAAAACAATAAAAAAGGTAGGTTAGTAGAAAGAAGGTACACGTGAGTGCGCTCTGGCATGCTCTGGTGGGCGGTGTGCTGCTTTCCAGAAGCAATGGCGGTAGAAGGGATGCGGGTCTGGGAGAGCTGTCAGGATGATGGGCATTCACCTAAGAACTGGCTCGTGCAAACAGTCTGCTTGTTCTGCCCAGAGGAAGAGAGTGTTGGAATAAGCTTGAAATTAGATGAAATTTGGATGACATAGAGCCTAATTTAAAAATATATACCCTTTGTCTCTAGGGCAGCCCAGCCATTAATGCAGGTGGATCACATGGTGAGACTCTACCAGGAGAAGATAATTAGCCATCCATGCATGGAAATTAGACTTCTGCAGTCATCGTGGCTCCAGGAGGCAGCAAGAGTTAGTGCTAATTGTAGGTATGGAGCTGTGGCTAGCTTCCTGGGGATATTTGGAAGGAAAATTGGGCATGGCAAGGTGATAGGCTTGACATGGAGAAAATTGGGACAAAACAAAAATACATGAGGTGTATGTCATGCTCAAATCGAAGCAAAGTGGAGAGTATTTCCTGATTTGGAAAGAAAGGAAAGAAGAGAATCCAAGAATCCAGATTTATGGATTTTCTCTTTCTTTGGCAGTGATTGGGGTAGATTCCACAGGAGAGTCTTGTCTCTAAATTACAAAACAAGAAAGGTGTTTATTTTAAAGCCATCCTCCTGCAGGTGACTGTGCCTACACTATGGCTTAGTGCATGGCTATGCTAGAACATGACTTTATTCCCCCCTTTCTTTCTACTTCCTCTTTTTTGTTCTGTGAAGGAGTGATTTTCTCCTGCCTGCATATAGGACACAGTGAGGAGATTTGATCCTAAATAGTATTTTTTTAAAACTGCTTCTTGTTTCCAACCAATTTAAAGTTTGAGATATGCAATAAATGATAAACAAATAATAAAGCAATCACCTTCTTGGAACGGCTCTCTCTATGAGGCAGGTGTCACGGATTATCTTCAGTGCCAATAACCTGGATCTTAAATCAGGCAAAATATTAACCATTAAAGTATTCTCGTGAATAGAAATTAGAGGTGGCTTGCCATTTCATGTCAGGAGAGGCTATCAAACACTTTAAAATTAAAAAAGAAACATTTTAGTAGAATATTTTGTTTAAGTATAAAGGAGTAGTAGGTAGTAGGTCAGTCTACAGTAATTCTGATTTCTCACACATGAAAATATAGATGTGTTAGGTAACTGGATGAGTTTAAAATACAAAATATTTTGTGTGCATGTGTGTACATTTGCATTTGTAGTTGTATATATGTATATGTGTGAACAGACTCAATCCATATGTGTATGTGCATGTGGACATGAGAGGATAATCTCACATGCATGTTGTTCCTTTGGTTTTATATATATATATATATATATATATATATATATATATATATATATATATATATTGCAAGAAAGAGAAAATCAGTCTCTCAGTCTCACTGGACTGGAATTTGCTAAGATGCCTAGATTATCAGGTCAGTGGGTACCAGGGATCCTCCTGCCTCTCCATACCCAGAACATAGGTTTCAAGTGTACATCAAACACAGGTTCTGTCACATGATTTCTGGAGATTGGATTCGGGTCCTTGTGCTCACAAGAAAAGTGCTTTATCTGCTGAGCCATCTCTCCAGTATTGAATCATTAATTTGATGCTTTGCTTTTGAAGTTTTTCAAAACTTCCCTAACTAACCTCTTCTCTCCTCCTCCCCCAACCTCTTCCCAGCCATTGGGAACCTGATCTACTCTCTCCTGTAAGATCAGCTTTCCATACTTCTCAGTCATATGTGAAAATCATTGCTCTGAATTTGAATATAGATGATAATAACTCATTATAGATGTCTTCAGTACTAGGTTTACAGTTCCATAGTAGTAAAGTTTACTGAAGCGGCTTTTTCAAGCTGTTGCTTTCAACTTAAACGCACTTTGGGCCGAAGGACATTTTGATGGAAGTCACTGTCATGATCTTCATGTTCGTCTTTACCCTTTTAGTAATGGAGACCTTACAATCTAAGTTGGGGGGAGGGAGAAGGGGTTAGTTAGCTGATTCAAAGTCATTGTTAAACAGATGATTAACAGATAATGTTCTGTGTGCTGTAGCTTATGATTGTTGATTTTTTTTCAGTTGTTTCAGTATAGCTAGAAGAGAAAGGTTTGAATGTTTTTACATTCAAATGAAATTATAAGTACTTCAAGTGATGGGTAAGGTGGGGGCAATGAAAGTATCCCATCTTGAAGTATCGTGGATTCCTGAAATCAGTATTAATGAACTTGGAGACTAGTTTCAACTCTACCACATAGTATGATCAAGGCAACACACTAATCATGGGTCCTTTCTGGGCAGTTTTCTGATAGATTATCAGTAGTCTTTCAAGTTGCTAATGTGATGTTCCATGTTCCATTGCAGCAGGTAACTCACAACTGAGGTGCTAGATTAATTACCACAGCAGTTCAGAAACTGGAAAGAATGAGGTTAGCTAAGATGGTGGGGGAGGAGACAAAGAAAGGTGGGACCAATATTAAAAACTATTAATGGTTTACACACTCTGACTTATTCATCCCCTTCTAACAACCACCGCTATTTTTTATATTTATGTGATAAAACTGATATGTGTTTGAGCGACTTCCCATCAAATTGTTCTATTATTACACTCAATAGTTATTTCATAGTGGGCTGATGCATAATAGAAATATAATAGAAATGCAGGGCAGAAAGGTTCCCCATCAAAGAATTCAACACAGAAGTAATTTGAAGACAAAATTATTTTCTTATTTCCCAACAGGCTATCTTTTCTTTACTAATCAATTGTGTCTAGGGACAACATCTCCCTGCTGGTTGAAAAATAAGATGGCTTTTTGTATGACTCTCTGATGTGAAAGGGTTCTGGCTAGGTGTTCTATTTGAGTTATGATTTCTGGCCCCCACCAATGTGTGTGTCTCTACTTCCCATCTGATAGAAGCATGAAGAAAGATTCACCAAGTTGGGGAGTAGGGTGTGCTGGCCACTGCCACTCATCCTGTTTTCTGATAGGTCCAGGTCCTTCTTAGAACCTGAAGCTGCATTCCCCATTGAGCTGAGATGTGAATTCATGAGAAACAGCCATCTGTCCACTAGCAGGCCCAAGGTGTAACTGATGCCGATGAGGGTATTAATAAAAAATCCATTTCGTTTGTACAAACTCAGATCACACAGCAGGATAGAATACAGAGATCCCCGTGGCTGGAGGGAGACAAGAGAATAGGTTTGGTCTCATTGCTTTTCTACATGAAAATCGTCCCAGATGAATAATTTAAGAATACAGTATGGCTGTATTAATCATTTACTCATCCCCTGGATGTTAAGGCAAATATCCTCAAATCATTTTTTAATAATGTAATTCTTCTCTTGTATTAGTTGCATTATTTCCCCCAACTAAACTGTTGCCTGCTATAAACACAGTCCATATATGTATTTTCTATTCTTTCTGCTAGGTTGGTGACTCTTCACTAAAGCAGTACCTGGCTATGTGGTAAAAAAAAAAAATGAAAAGAAAATGGGAGGGAGAAGAAGTGAGAGGAAATGAAACCCTCGGACACACATCAAGCTTTGCTCCTGTGCTAGAAGTGGAAAGAACACACTGTGGAAAGCCCGGAAATGAAGGAATTGGGCTTACTCATAGATTCCATAGGGAAGCTTAACAGTTCACAGTACTTGTTACTGTTGCAGATTGTATGTAAAATGAATAGGTGGGAAGATCATCGGCAGGGTGGATTTCGTCCAGGTACAAATAACTGCTAGGTTAACAAGAACACCACATCACGGCAGGGCAGAATCTTCAGATGAAATACCGCTAACTAGCAAATGAAGTAAAGATAAATAGAAAAAGGAGAAAAAAACACAACAAAGGTCTTCAGACTGGGAATACGTGGTATTATTAATGCTACTTAGAAAAGAACATGCTTAAAAGCAAGCAAACAACCCAGAAGTGCTACTTAGTAAATGGGATGCTTTCGTAAGTGAGCAAGAATACTGTGTGTGCTGTGATCAGCTTCGTTAAGCAGCAGGTAAACTTTCTCCTTGATAAATTGATAGAACTTATGAAAACAAGAATGCCATCTTCTGAGACCAATGTAAGTTCCAGCAACATTCTAAACCTGTATCCATATGGCCACAGGTGAGTGCAGCTCTCGTCTTTTATTAAAAAACAAACAAACAAAAAACCCCAGCATATATATATATATATATCACTGAATATATATATTCAGAGATCCTCAACTCAACAAAATGCAGGCCGTGATTGACTATGGAGTGCCCAGCCACAGCTAACATATCTACAATCCAACTCCTATACCTAAGTGTAAGGCAATGTGTCAAAGCCAGGCGAACAGGATGTGTGCTGCTACACAAAGCCATCTAGCCATGACAGGGAAGCTGTACCCATGCAGTCTCAACAGTAGGCTTGCTGATAAAGAGCTCTGTACTAACAGCACCAGCTGGCATGCCAACATGGACCTCAGAAGTTTTATAAGCTACCCTCTCCCTCCACCGATGCTAACACATGAAGAGATCTACTGAGACTGAGAGATTTAATTAGTGACTGCTGAGAGAAGGAGAGTCCGTTTTCTCCAGGGACGTCAGGTTAGCCCATCTCAGATGGGCAACCCTAAACACATACATGTATGAGCAATACTAAATGGATTGTGGTTCTCTCTCTCTCTCTCTCTCTCTCTCTCTCTCTCTCTCTCTCTCTCTCTTATCTGTCTCTGGGTATGTGTCTGTCTGTCTCAGTCTCTGTCCCTCCATCTCTCCATCTCTCTGTCTCTCTGCCTCTGTCTCTCTCTGCCTGTCTCTGTCTATATGGGTCTTTGTCTATCCATCTCCCCCCCCCTCTCTGTGTGTGTGTGTGTGTGTGTGTGTGTGTGAGTGTGTGTGTGTGTGTGTGTGTAAGCTGTGAATTTGAGCTAGGATCTGCTTTTTCAGTAAGGTATATTTAATGTACCACCAGCCTTTGACTCTTACTCCAGCTTCATATATAGCACAAACCAACATTTTAATTTTCCAACTGGAGGATGTTTTTTCAGAGCTTAGCATTCCTTAAATGTGACGTTTCTATTTTCCACCCATGAGCAGCATTTGGGCCGTTGTTGGTTACAATAAGCTCCCTATTTCCAGAACTGATCAAATGTTATTTTCCAGGTTTTGTTAAGGATCTCATAAATTTATTTTCCAGTTCTTTGTTTTCTCAGCTACTTCTCTGCATTTTACATATTTCTTTATGGTACCATCTCACATCTAGATACTATATTCTTTATCAGGCATCTATCTACACAGGGAATCACCTTAAATTTTATCCATTGAAACATTAAGGCTGGGGATGTGGCTCAGTTGGTAGAGTGCTTGCTTAATATGCAAAAGAGCTAGGGATTCATCACCAGCTACACACACAGAGAGAGGGGGGGTATTATGCCACATGCTTATATTCCTAGCACTTAGACAATAAAGACAAGAGAACCTGAGCTTCAAGGTCATACTAAGCTACTTAGGGATTCTGAAGCTAGTCTGGGCTCTACTAGTCCTTCTTTTTCCCCAAGATAACAATACTACTTTATCTCTGCTAACTCAGTGAGTCAGGTAAGCAGTATGATCCATGATCCAACCTGGATTCTGACCCCTTTCAATTGACTGTGAGTCAAATTCCCAAGATTCTTCCTCAAGGTGCCCAGGAGTTTCTAAGAGAAACGGTTGCATGGTAACAGACTCATCATCCTCTGACTTCCACAGGTCAACATACATCCTTAGACAAGCAGAGAGTCAAGCACAGGAGAAATAACTTGATTTCTGAAAGGGGAAGGCCTGCAAATTCACAGTGAGGAAAAATGTAGAAGAATGAAACTTATTTCATTGCTTTCCTTTTTTTGGGGGGAAGGGGATAGTACAGGGTCTCATGTAGCCCAGTGTGACATAGAATTCCCTATGTAGCCAAGGATGACCTTATACTTCTGATTTTCCTGCATCCACCTCCTGAGTCCTGGGATTACAGGTCTGTACTACCATGTCCCCATGTGGTACTGGGATGGATGTCATTGTCTTGTGCATGCCAGACAAGCACAGTATCAACAGAACCATATCCTTTGCTTTATTTATTTATTCATTCATTCATTCACTCATTCATTCATTTATTTTGGATTGCTAAATTTTGAAGTGACTGTCTATGATAAAGTGGTATCTAGATGTGAGATCCTACCATAGCAAATATAAGACTGGAAAGCAGATAGAAACAGAAAGTTTAGAAATAAGTTGCGAGAGCCTAGCAAACACTGAGAAGATTGGGTTACTCGCATCTTGCCTACTTTGCATGGAGAAGCATCTTAAAAAATGCTCAACTTCATTAGTCATTAGGGAAATGCAAATCAAAACAACCCTGAGATTCCATCTTACACCAGTCAGAATGGCTAAGATTAAAAATTCAGGAGACAGCAGGTGTTAGAGAGGATGTGGAGAAAGAGGAACACTCCTCCACTGCTGGTGGGGTTGCAAATTGGTACAACCACTCTGGAAATCAGTCTGGCGGTTCCTCTGAAAACTGGGCACCTCACTTCCAGAAGATCCTGCTATACCACTCCTGGGCATATACCCAGAGGATTCCCCACCATGTAATAAGGATGCATGCTCTACTATGTTCATAGCAGCCCTATTTATAATTGCCAGATGCTGGAAAGAACCCAGGTATCCCTCAACAGAAGAATGGATGCAAAAAATGTGGTATATCTACACAATGGAGTACTATTCAGCCATTAGAAACAATGAAAGACTCAGTGAAGCAGTATTCGGCAAAACCAGAACGGGGAAGTGGGAAGGGGTGGGTGGGAGGACAGGGGAAGAGAAGGGGACTTACAGGACTTTCGGGGAGTGGGGGGCTAGAAAAGGGGAAATCATTTGAAATGTAAATAAAAAATTATATCGAATAAAAAAATAATTAAAAAAAAAAAGTTCAGTGAGACGGAGTGTGGAGAAAGTGAGGGAAGCTTGGAAGCCCAGTTCTCCATTGAACATGGTAGGAGGATTTGCTTTCATTTGTTTATCCAGAAAATGATGTGTGGATACATGCCACACACCAGGACGTGTCCAGTCAGGAGCTCAACTGTGAGCCTGACAGATGAAACACCTGCCTCCTTGAAAGCCACATGCTGGTAGAGGAAGCAAGAGGATGGGCAAGAAAAGCAATCAATAAGATCATTAGAGGATATGCACTGAAGAGAAACAGAAACAACAGCTTGGTACTGAGGCTGGGAAGCAGAGAAAGCTGGTCGGCAGAGCTTGCCCCTGACCTGAGAGCTCAAAAGACAAGACCAAACCCAAGGAGGTGGGCAGGCTAGCAAGTTCAAATGCTTCAGTGTCAGCCATAGCATGGCATGCACATATAACTGTGAAGGCAGCAAGCCAGACCACGGGGCGTTAGCAGTCATGTAGCAGTGGGGTTGAGGTCAGGTGCAAGTCACATTTCTCCACCAGATTTTTTTTAACATGTGAGGCTAATTATCTATCTAATTAAGCAAAAGTATAAACATGGCACAAAGAGCAGTGCAGACTCTGTACTTCAAAAAGCCGTGCCCAAGCAAGCCAACAAAATACAGTATCAGCTTGTGTACATAATCAAGCTACATGATTGCTAAAGGTAATGTCTTCAGGCTATAACTAGCTTACTAGAGAATGTATGCAAAGATTCCCTTTCATGCTTTGCAGGAGAGAGAGAATGGGGGGCAGAGGGAATGAAAAAAGTCTCATATCTGTCACTTTATGCCTTTTGCAGAGATGACCAGACTAAGGGGCTGTAGAGGGCTCAGCAGTTAAAAGCATGTGCTGCTCTTGTAGATGAGGCCCATCTAAGTTACCCTTACCTAAAATAATATCTCCAGGGAATCTAATTCCCTCTTCTGTACAGTGTGGCCACCTGCATACCTATGCACATGTCTACACACAGGTGCACATATAGCCTCAGAATTAAAAACAAAGATAAATACTTATAAAAAAAAAAGAAAGAACTGATCACCTTTGTTTTTCTTTTAGCATGATAGAAAATGACCCTAAGCACATCTATGCTTAAAATCATCCAATGCTCCTAAATCATTTCTCACAGAAACTTTTGTATTTATATTTTATTCTAATGGGGAATAAAACTTGGCAAAATAGTTTAACGCCTTCATAGTCTAGGAAACAGCCAGCCTGAACTACATAATAAAACACTGCCTTTAAATAAAATAAAAGTAAAGACAAAATAATCCAAGCAGCACTCATGTTTCTCCACTCAGGTGGGTTCCAGCTAGATCCAAAAAGAAGAGAGAGATGGGGGATGGGGAGAAAGAGGGAGAGGGAGGGGGAGAGAGGGAGAGGGAGAGATGTTTTCTGGACATGGAAAGATGGCTCTGAAGTTAAAGGCATGCACTATTCTTGCACTGGCTCCCAGCTTCCACATGTGACCATTCTCACCTGTAACCCAAGTAGCAGGAGAATCCATCCATGCACTATATAAGCCTCTGAGGGTACCTGTGCTCATGTATACATACCCACACAGAGACGTACACATGATTAAAACTAAAATACAACTTTACAAAATGTCTATAATCACTGTTATATAAATATTTTTCTGGGTCCCCTGGTTCCGTTTTTTAAGACCCCATTCTCTGTATTCTGAATGTAAATCATATCAATTATAATAAAATTCCACACTTTGACTTTTCCCATAGCAAAACAGTAGAGGATTTCTAATAAAACTATACTAACATATAATCAAAATTCAGAGATCCTTGTCTTGAGAGCGCACTAATGTGTGGTGCTCATTTTTTAATTTTGGAAGCTATTGGTCATGTGGTGACATGAATATTATTACCAGAAGTTATGGCTCTGCCATTCCTCAGGGGCTTTTAAGAGATGATTCTCTTTAAGAATTACCAAAAGTGTTAAAACCAAAGTTCCCTCCATCTCCACGATCATATCAATATGTCTACCTAAGCACCTGACCCTGAGGGTTTAAGCACCTTAGCTATATAAACTAGGCCCTTTTATGTAGTTTCAGTATGTTTATTGGATTTCTAAAACCCCCATTTCTTTTTTTAATATTTTTATTTTCTATATTCTTTGTTTACATTCCAAATGATTTCCCCTTTCCTGGATCCCCCCTCCCCATATGTCCCATAAACCTTCTTCTCTCCATCCATTCTCCAATCACCTCCCTCCTTTTTCTCTGTCCTTATATTCCCCTCCAATGCTAGATCAATCCTTTCCAGGATCAGGACCCTCTCCATACTTCTTCATGGAAGTCATTTGTTATGTGATTTGTGCCTTGGGTATTCAGGGCTTCTGGGCTAATTAATATCCACTTATCAGAGATTGCATTCCATGTGTATTCTTTTGTGATTGGGTTACCTCATTTAGGATGATATTTTCCAGATCAAACCATTTACCTAAAAATTTTGTGAATTCATTGTTTCTAATTGCTGAGTAGTATTCCATTGTGTAAATATACCACATTTTCTGTATCCATTCCTCCTTTGAGGGGCATCTGGGTTCTTTCCAGCTTCTGGCTATTATAAATAAGGCTACTGTGAAGATAATGGAGCATGTGTCTTTATTGCATGCCGGGGAATCCTTTGGTTATGCCCAGGAAAGGTATAGCAGGGTCCTCCGGAAGTGTCATGTCCAGTTTTCTGAGGAACAGCCAGACTGATTTCCAAAGTGAAAACCCCCATTTCTGATGACAGCTATTTATCAATTCTGGCTAAGTGTCAGAAACACTTGGGCAGTTCTCAAGGGTTATCACCAGGAGGCGGTGATTCAGTTCTCACCAGTGCTTGCTCTTCCAAGAGGACCTGAGTTCAGTTTCCAGCACCCATATTAGGCCACTCACAACCACTTGTAACTATAGCTTCAGTGCATCTGGCCTCTGAGGGCACCTTCACTCACGTGTCCAGACATACACATATACAGAATTCAAAATAAAGATGGAACTCATACCCGAAAACTGTCTGGGTGCAAAGGATAAGAGACTAGATAGCCCAGGAACCAAGGATAAAACCAACACTACTGTTCTAACAAAGAAATAAACAAAAATTGCAGCAACGAAATGACTCCTAATGACATTCCGCTATACTTACAGACCAGTGCCTTGCTCAGCCATCATCAGAGACGTTCCTCCTGCAGCAGATGACAATAGTTACAGACACCCACAGCTGGACACACAGAGAGTGAGACCTTGGAACACTCAACCCTAACTGGGAAGTCTCTATCAAATTCCTCCCCACAGGGCTTAGGGAACCCCAAGAAGGGGAGGTAGAGTGTAAGAAGCAGAGGAGATGGGGGACACCAAAGAAGAAGCCATATAAATCAATATGATCAAAGCTCATATGAACTCATGGAGACTGAAGCAGTATGCACAGCATCTGCACAGGGCTGGACCAGGACCTCTGCCCTTATATTATGATTTCCTGTTTATAGTGTTTTCACGGGATTTGTGAGGATGTGTTGTACAAGAAAAGAATCTATTTTTATTTTTTAAAAAAGAAAGAAAAAGCAAAAACTAAAACATTTCAAAAAGGAGTCCTAAGGTAGACATGTTCTCTTATATCCAGCTCCTAGTGGGCTAAGGTGAGTCCACTGCTGTGTTAATCTCCGATCACTGCCAGTCCAACTTCCAGCTAATTTCCAAGTACCTCTTTTGTTAAATTGCTTAATTGTCAGTAATATCAGTTTCATCCACGGATGCAAGAAAACATTTTAACTCCTCATCTCACTTGCCATTCTCTTGTGTGCATAGATCGGCTTTAATGGTAACATGTTATTAGGTTATTTGAGCTGAGCGCCCGCATGACAAGAATGTAAAGGTGCCATATGATAAGAAGTGTTTTGCATTCAAGTTGCCTTTACTTATCATATATTAAGAGGCATAATTAGCAGCTTGGGGAATAATAACAACCACAGATACCCTTAGGTTCTAACACAACAACTTCAAGCCTTAATTTCTCTGGTGTGAAAAATCCGAATTAATATGTGGCCATTAGGGATTGTCCAAATATTATTATTCGACACTTTTGATGAGCTACTATATTAATTAAATGCTACAACTAAAGGACACTATATGCAAATTAGGCAAATTAAGAGAAATTTCTATTTCTTGACTTAATCTAGATCATGTTGAAGAAGTAAATGTGTTGGTTTACATGTAGGTCAGTGGAGCCAGTTTTCATCAAGTGAAAAAAATGTGAGTATGTCTCTGAAGCTTGTATGTGCCAGCTATTACTAGTTTGACATTTACGTCAGGGTGCTAAATTTTTTTTGCATTGCAAAGTCCAGAGTACTACAATCCCTCTGATCTAGGCCATGAATAATGGCAAGAAGCCCCACTCTTGTATATACCTGAAGAAGAATCTTCTCATGGAACTGCATTTGTTTCTAAAAAGTGCTTGCATATTTATGAACCATAGAAATGGTGCTAAACATTAAATTTTATTTTGGAAGATGCTTTGTTGTTTCTAATCTATAGACAGGGTTTAGGTTTGGAAAAATTTACTCATTTTAATGGTCAGCAAATAATAAATTAATAAGATTTAGGATCTTAATTTTTAAAGTTATCTTTTATTCTTGTGTGTGTGTGTGTGTGTGTGTGTGTGTGTGTGTGTGTGTGTGTTTATACATGAGTACATGGTCCCAAGGAGGCCAGAAGAGGGTTTGAGATTTTCTGGAGCTCAAGTTACAGGTTGTTGTGAACTACCCAGCATGTGTGTTACAGACAGAACTCAAGTTTTCTGGCAGAGGATCCAGTGCTCTAAGCTGCTAAGCCATCTCTCTAGCCACACGATCTCATTAAAAACAAAATGGAATGAAGCAGTGCCGTCTTTAGACTACTGGAAAAAGAACAAACTTTATTTCCAAGTACTGTGATATGGGAAGTTGGCCCAGGGCTTCATGTCACTGCAGAGGAAGGACATTTGCTCAAATGCTGATTCCTAGAAAGCACTGCAGACCAGATGGATATAATGTCTTAAATATTTCAAAAATAACTTCGGCCTGAATATAGCACCAAGCATAAAGACAGTCTCTGCGAATCTGCATGAATGACTGGACTGTATAACGAAGCCCAGGCTGTGAATAAGAAGAGAGCTGTAAATCATTTAGCCTGGCTGTTGAAATCAAGGATTAGGAATTCAGGGAGGTCAACTCACTAACTGAGGCCAGAGGGGCACTTCTTGGCAGACCCAGTATGATGCTAATATGTCAGGACTTCTTTCTACAATGTCATTATTTACAGTGCAAATTATAAATTCTGTAGACACAAGGACTTGATTAAAAAGTATTAGGATAACAGAAACACTGCTGGAATTTTTATTCTAAAAAAAAAAAAAACTTTATCACTGGCAATGTGACTGGCAATATGACGCTCAGAAATGAGGATGCCAATTAGTATAGTGAACATTTTCCTGAGGAAGCAGTTTTGATACTAAATCCCATGTCTGATAACATTAGACTCATTTTTGATTGACAAGACTATGGAGGAGTTAAGGGAATCCAGCAGACAGAGGCTAAGCTAAGGATGCTGTTAAATATCCTGTAATGAATAGGATGGCCCTGTTCCCACAGCACTTCTGCTCACCTGACCCTTTCCGTTAACCATCCGGTCCAGTTGTCAGTAGCACCTATCAGCACACTTCCGTATTCCAGTGCAATGCCATCCTGGTCTGAGTGAATGCAGTTATAGTGTCTGGAGTCCAAGTTCCCCACAGTCATTAATATTTACTGTGGGTCTATTCGAGTACCAATCCTTATCTTCCAGTGAAAGGGTGAGGATACACACCGCACAGCTCTATGGCACGGGCCTCACAGAATAATGAAGGATTTCATCTTTGAGTTCTGAGCTAATTAAATGCCTGTGTTCCCAGCACTGAAGAGGCTGAAACTGGTGGGTTGCTGGGCATCCCAGACCTGCCTGGACTTCAGTGGAAAACCTTGTCTCAAAAGAAAAAAGAAGATATTGGTGATAACAACACACGTGATAGGGGCTGACACAGGGGAAGAGCTTCCTACTGGGAGCTTCCATTCTATCTGTGGAGGCAGACAGGGAAGTCTTCACTGTTAATGACAGTTGACCTACTCGGAAGAGGGCTGCTACCCAGGGTCAGCGGACCTGTATGCAACCTCTAGGCTTATGTAAAGCTTCATGGAGAAAGTAACACTTCGAGCGCAATTTTAAGAAAAACAATAAATAAAAGGAATAAATCTAGTTTCATGGAACCCCTTTATAGGTGTATGTTTTTCTCATATCCTACTTTTAATAAGGGTTCTAAATGCTTTAACCTCCCTTCTAGCTCACCACCCACCAGAAGTAGTGGAAAAGAGAGGTTGTTGGGATCTGGGAGAAGTGGGCCTGTATAGAAATTGTTCTTTGGAACAAATCCAATCTGTGTTGTTGAGAAATCAGCAGTTCAGTTCACAAGATTCAGCAGGGGCAGCTTGACCCGTTCCCAAATACTTCATGAGTAGACCAGCAGTCCAGTTCAGTAGTGTTGGGCTAGCAAACACAGATCAGCAGTGGTGTCACAACCAGCAGACATAGTCAGGACACAGCTAAATCTGCACAAGTCAACAGGAGCAACTAGAACTTCCTGCCAGGAAGTTCTCAGCTGTGACTCTCTGCAAGGATGAGTGAAGGACCAATGAAGTGTTGCAAAACTAGCCATGCAAGGAAGCCTCTGTCACTTTCAATTGAGTCCTATACTCTCTCCAAACACCACATGTGCTCCCAAAGGTCTTGCCTTACCAAGTGAATCTGTTGTACCAAATCTCCATATGAGTCTGTATCAGCTGACATCACTTGCCAATCCACCCAAGTCCAAGGAAGTGGCAAGAAGCCACCAGAACACCACTAGAAGTTTTCTGGTGCATTTTTCCCCCTCTGGAGTCATGACAAGAGGAGATCACAGTACAATGTAAGGCGAACCAAGACATGTGTATCATCAACAAACAATCCTTCATCACGCGAATTTTTACATCTTCTCTTTAACAAAACATCCTTCCACTTGTGCCTGCTTCAGTGTCCTTTGACATAACTGACTTTCCAAAGAAACCAGAAGTTTCCATTTTGCCCCTTGTACAAAATGGCTAATCTAGACCATAGAGAAAGTTGTTTAAAGAGGAACAAACAAGTTTGTGCCAAGATGTCAGGCCTATCACTGACATACTGTTTTTACTTTTCACTTTTTGTTAAAAAAATTTGATTTTATCCCCCCCACCAATCCACCCTCTGACTGTTCCACATCCCATACATCCTCGAGGATGCCTCCACTCCTCCCAACCCCCACCCCAACAGACCTCCCCAATCCCTGAGGCCTCCAGTCTCTTGAGAGTTGGGTGCATCTTCTCTAACTGAGTCCAGACATGGTAGTCCTCTACTGTATATGTGTTGGGGGCCTCATATCAGCTGGTGTGTGCTGCTTGGTTGGTGGTCCAGTGCCTGAGAGATCCTGGGGGTCCAGGTTAGTTGAGACTGCTGGTCCTCCTACAGGGTCAACCTCCTCCTCCTCCTCCTCCTCAGCTTCTTTCAGCTTTCCCCTAATTCAACCACAGGGGTCAGCAGCTTCTGTCCATTGGTTGGGTGTAAATATCTTCATCTGATTCTTTCAGCTGCTTGTTGGGTCTTTCACAGGGCAGTCATGATAGCGCCCCCCCCCCCCCCACACACACACACACTTTTTAAAGAAAAGCTCCTGCTCTTATAACTTTTATTTTTTTAATTTTATACTTTATTTACATTTCAAATGTTATCCCCTTTCCCAGTTTCCTCACTGCAGTCAGTCCCTCTATCCCATCCCCCCTTACCCAGTTTCTTTTTTTTTTTTTATTCGATATATTTTTTATTTACATTTCAAATGATTTCCCCTTTTCTGGCTTCCCACTCCCCAAAAGTCCCATAAGCCCTCTTCCCTCCCCCTGTTCCCCCATCCACCCAGTCCCACTTCCCTGTTCTGGTATTGCCCTATACTGCTACACTGAATCTTTCCAGAACAAGGGGCCACTCCTCTGTTCTTGTACCTCATTGGATGTGTGAATTATGTTTTGGGTATTCCACTTTTCTAGGCTAATATCCGCTTATTAATGAGTGCATACCATGATTGATCTTTTGAGACTGGGTTACCTCACTTAGTATAATGTTCTCCAGCTCCATCCATTTGTCTAAGAATTTCATGAATTCATTGTTTCTAATGGCTGAATAGTACTCCATTGTGTATATATAGCACATTTTTTGTATCCATTCCTCCGTTGAGGGATACCTGGGTTCTTTCCAGCTTCTGGCTATGGTGCTTCCCCCCCCCCCCTCCTCACCACCTTAGCATTCCTCTACACTGGGGCATCAAGCCTCCACAGGACCAAGGGCTTCCCCTCCTGCTGATGCCAGATAAGGCTCCTTCAGCTCCTTCAGTCCTTCCCCTAACTCCTCCATTGGGATCCCTGTGCACAGTCCAATGGTTAGCTGCAAGCATCTGCATCTGTATTGGTTAGCATCTGGCTAAACCTCCAGGAGACAGCTGTATCAGGTTCCTGTCATCAAGCACTTCTTGGCATCCACAATAGTGTCTGCGTTTGGTGTCTGCATGTGGGATGGATCTCCAGGTGGGGCAGTCTCTGGATGGCCTTTCCCCAAGTCTCTTCTCCATTCTTTGTTCCTGTATTTCCTTTAGACAGGAGCAATTCTGGGTTAACATTTTGGAGATTGGTGGATGGCCCCATCCTTCAATTGGGGGGCCATGCCTAACCTCTGGATATGGTCTGGATAGGTTCTCCCTCCCCTTTGTGGGGGTATTTTAGCTAATATACCATGGGGTCCTGGGAGGTTCTTGCTTTCCTGGCATCTGGGACTTTCTAGTTAGCTCCCCATCCCCCATTGCTACACACTTCTATTCAATTTCCTGACCCTCTGTACATCTCCTCCATCTCCTCCCATACCTGATTCTTCCCTTCCCCCTTTTCTCTTCTCCCAAGGCCTTCCTACCCTCTACTTTCCTTGATTATTTTATTCCCCCTTCTAAGAAAGACTGAAGCATCCACTCTTTGGTCTTCCTTCCTCTTGAGCTTCATGTAGTCCATGAGTTGTATCATGGTCTTTGCCTAATATCTACTTATAAATGAGTACATACCATGTGTTTTCGTTTCTGACTGAGTTACCTCATTCAGGATGATATTTTCTAGATCCATTCATTTGCCTGTGAATTTCATGAAGTCATTTTCTTTAGTGGCTGAATAGTATTCCATTATGTAAATGTGCCACATTTTCTGTATCCATTCCTCTATTGAGGGACATCAGGGTTGTTTCCAGCTTCTGGCTGTTATAAATATGGCTGCTATGAACATAGTGGAGCAATTATTCTTGTTATATGTTAGAGAATCTTTTGGGTACATGCCCAGGGGTGGTATAGCTGGATCCTCAGGTAGTATTATGTGCATTTTTCTGAGGAACCACCAGACTGATTTCCAGAGTGGTTGTACCAGCTTGTAATTTTACCAGCAATGGAGGCATGTTCTCCATATCCTCTCCAGCATCTGCCGTCACCTGAGTTTATGATCTTAGCCATTCTGACTAGTGTGAGGTGGAATTCTAGGGTTGTTCTGATTTGCATTTCCATGATGACTAAGGATGCTGAACATTTATTTAGTTGCTTCTTGGCTATTCGAGTTTCCTCAGTTGAAATTTTTCTGTTTAGCTCTGTTCCCCAATGTTTAATATTTGGTTCTCTGGAGTCTAACTTCTTGAGTTCTCTGTGTATATTGGATATTAGTCCTCTATCAAATGTAGGATTGGTAAAAACCTTTTCCCAATTTGTTGGTTGCCATTTTGTCCTATTGACAATGTCCTTTCCCTTATAAAAGATTTGCAATTTCATGAGGTTCCATTTGTCAGTTCTTGATCTTACAGAGTAAGCCATTGGTGTTCTGTTCAAAAAATTTCCCCGTGTCCATGTGTTTGAGGCTTTTCCCAATTTCTCTTCTATTAGGTTCATTGTATTTGGTTTTGTGTGGAGGTCCTTGATCCACTTGGACTTGAGCTTTGTACAGAGAAATAAGAGTGGATCAATTTGCATTCTTCTACATGTTGGCCAACAGTTGAACCAGCACTATTTGTTGAAAATGCTGTTTCTCCCTCCACTGGATAATTTTATCTTCTTGTCAAAGATCAAGTGACCATAAGTGTGTGGGTTCATTTCTGGGTCTTCAATTCTATTCCACTGCCTGTCACTATACCAATACCATGCAGTTTTTAACACAATTGCTCTGTAGTACACTTGAGATCAGGAATGGTGATTCTCCCAGATGTTCTTTAATTTTTGTGAATAGTTTTCACTATCTTGGGGTTTTTGTTATTCCAAATGAATTTGAGAATTTCTCTTTCTAACTCAATGGGGAATTGAGTTCGAATTTTGATGGGGATTGCATTGAATCTATAGATTGCTTTCAGCAGTGTGGGATAGGCTCCTTTTTGTAAGGACACCATAGCCTCAATAACAATGTCAGGCCTTGGGGCCTCCCCTTGAGCTGGATCTTAATTCAAGCCTGTTGCTGGACCTCCTAGCCTCAGGCTCTTTTCTATTTTTGTTCCTGCAGTTCATTCAGACAGGAACAATTAAGGGTCAGAGTTTTTGACTGGTGATGGCAACCCCATCCCTCAATTGATGTCCTGTCTTTCTGTGGGAGATGGGCTCTACAAAAATTATTTTTATTGTTTGAGACTTTTATACATGTATATGATGTGTCTTGATAAAACCCACATTCAAATTCCTCCCGTCCAATTTTTCCATTATCTCTCCACCACTGTTCCTTCCCAGGAACAGTGTTTTGTTTCTCAACCCATGTTGTTCCACTGATGTTGTCTTAGTGTGCAGAGGTGACCATCCACTTAAGCATGTGTAGCATCTCTGGGACCACATCCCTAAAGGAAACTGACTCCCAGCCTACCAGATTCATTTATTCAGTATCCTCAGAACACACAAAATAAAAGCAGCTCTCGTATGGCATTTCAAGGAACTAGGACGTTTAGGAAGGCATTTAAATGTTCCATTGAGGCAGTACAGCACTAAAAATAATTGAGAGATTATAACTCAGAGCAGGAAGTGGCGCTTTTGACAGTCTTATTTTTTTCTGCTTTGTAAAACTTTTCTCAGAAGAGCAGCGGCACACCCCTGAACTTCATAGTTTTTCACAGGATATGTATGACACCTTTCCCAGGGGTGAACACTAAATGAATCTCGGAAATTGAGATGTTAATGTTTTTGTGGTTTCATTCTGTTGCTGTGATAAAAGACTGACCAAAAGCAACCATGAGAGGAGAGGGTTCAATTATTTTTCTTACACCTCTAACTCTCGGCCCATCACTGAGAAAAGTCAGAGACCTTGTATGAATGGTATCTGCTGGCTTGCTCTGCTTTCTCTACAGCCCAAGCCCACCTGCCCACGAAATGGCTTGGCCCACAGTGAGATGGGCCTTTTGCAAATTGTCCACAGGCCAACCTGATTAAAGACAAATACTCCACTGAGGGCCTCTTCAGGTGATTTCAGGCTATGTCAAGTTGACTGTTAATGGTAACTAGGACAAGTGGGAATGGTCACTGTACAAGGAATACAGCCATCTTGTGGAATTTAATGCAGTGACTAAGTGGCAAAATGCTCCAGCCTGTGTTGTTTGTCTAATGCACAATTTGCCAGCGACCCAACTAAACCAAACAGAGTTAGCAGTGTGGGTGTAGAGGTCAAGAGAGCAAAGAGAGAAAGGCGCAGAGTCCAGATTCCCAAAAGCCTGCTTCAAATTTGAGTTCAGCCTCTTGCTTGCCCTTTGGTCAGGTAAGGATGTGCAGAAGTTGGATTTAATTGTTATCATGTCCAGTTCCAGGTCTTTACCTCAGAAACTGAATACTGTTGGAGAAATAAGGCTCAGAAAATACAGAGCTGAATGATAAGTGTGTCAAATAGATACTGCCATTAGATGTTGTTTTCTCTTACAGTGATGACTCATTTTACATGGTTCTGATATCAAACGATAATAAGGTCCAGATAGCTCATGTATGCTGCTCTTCTATTTAGTTTTATTATCTAGTTGGTGTTTTGGTGTGGATATACATGCATATAGATAGATCGATAGATCGATCGATAGATAGATAGATAGATAGATAGATAGAAAGAAAGATAGATATGTGTGTATGTATGTATATGCATATATATATATGTGTATGTATGTATGTATATATATGTATGTATGTATATATATGCATGTATATAGAGGCCAGAGGACACCATTAAGTTGTCTGATTGAGTCTCTTTCCATCATTTTTCTTAAAATGAGGTCTCTTGCTAAACCTTGGGCTCACCAATTTGGCTATACTGTCAGGCCTGCAAGCTCCAGGGATCCTCCTGTCTCTGCCTCCCTGGCACTGTAATTCACCTCCCTTTTTATGTAGGTGTTAGGGATTGAACTCAGGAACTCATGTGGAAAAACCTTTATGTACGGAGACATGGCTCCAACACTATATGTGCTCATACAATCAGCTTTCTTTGATGATATTCAAAGACATTGCCATGAAAAGGAAGATATATTTTGGATTGTAGAAAAGTTGAACATGCCTTGGAATTGGTTTTTGTTCTTAATATCTTGATAATATGAGGTTATTTAAAGACTGGATGTGGGCATTATTTACTATAATATTAACATGGTTGGGAACATTGTGTTCTTTCTTGGCCTGTCTCTGTATGTCTCTCTGTCTCTCTGTCTCTCTGTCTGTCTCTCTGTCTGTCTCTCTGTCTCTGTCTCTCTCTGTCTCTCTGTCTCTTTCTCTCTCTCTTTCTCTCTCTCTATCTCTCTCTCAAAATTGTTTTGGGAGGGAACGGGCGGCGGCGGCAGCAGTGGCTGGTCCAGCTGAAGGGCCATCAGCGGTGGAACCAAGGCGACACAGGGTCCAGTTAGGTCCTGCGCCCACGACCACTGACCTTCGCTGACCAGCCGGGCGGCAAGCAGCTGCGGTTCTGCGGAGTCTTTCGCTGCACGGAAGCCACTTCAGAACTCGGCTTCCCGCCAGTCAGGAGAGACTCACCTCCATCTTGATTTCGGACTCCAGAGATCGGACAGACTGAGGTACACAAACATAATCCGAGGCCAACACCGCAGGGGTCTGAGCCCGACGGGCATTGGCCTGCACCCAGGCCCTGGGCTGTTCGGGTAGCCATCGGGGTGCCAACCCAGCCAGGAGGTTTTTTTGCCCTGGCCAGCGCACATGCCGCCATTTTGCCTACAGGACCCAGAGTGCTCGGGAGGGCAGAGACGGCTAACAAGCTTAGCCTGAGGCTAACAAAACAGGGGTCTAGGCCCCAAAAGGCACAGGACTGACCCCAAGAACTGGGCGGCTTGGTGGGCCATCTGTGTGTCAACCCGCCCAGGAGGTTGTTAGCACAACAGACTCTCCCAGTGCTTTCGGGGAGCGCGGACGCGCACGCCGGCCATCCAGGTCACCTGGCGGACCCAATTAACAGTCATAGCCCTAGGGGAACTTTGCTCGGACCTTGGCCTCCCAGGCTTTTGCCTGGACTCAGGGCCTGGGCGACCAGGCTAACCTTGTGTGCGCCAGCCCGGTTGGGGAATCGGCTGCCCAGCGGAGTGAGCGGAACACAGGGGAGGTCACAGCAGAATACACCTTCGGCGCTCCCTGGGGGTGCACACGGGCTCCATCTGGTCCACAGACACAATCTGGGGCAAGGCCTCAGGCAGAAGCCCTCAGCTCAACTCTCTCCGCTTCAGATCAGCCTGGGCAGCCGCACCACATCTCCAGGTCCCTCAAGAGGCTAGCGGGGGCTTCCGGGCGGCCAGCTGGGAGAAGTCGGTGTGCTCCGGTAAATCCTGCAGGCCCCAGCGGGAGCCTTCAGGTGCCTGCTTCGGGATCTGAACAGCCTGGACAGCAGCACCCTGTCTACAAGCAGTGCAGGGTGTAAGCTGTGCACCAGAGGCCAACGGGGAAGGGGCAGCTTGCACTGGTGAGTCCAGCACTGACAAGACCAAGTAACACCAGTGAGAGCTAGATGGCAAAAGGCAAACACAGGAACATCACTAACAGAAATCAAGGCAATATGGCAACATCTGAACCCAATTCTCCTCTACCAGCATGTCCTGGATACCCCATCACACCAGTAAAACAAGATTTGGATCTAAAATCACTGGTCATGATGCTGGTACAGGAACACATGAAGGACATTCAGGAGAAAATGGATCAAAAGTTAGAAGCCCTTGCAAGGGAAACACAAAAATCATTGAAAGAAATCCAGGAGAATACAAAAGCCAACAAGGAGGAAATGCAAAAAACACTTAAAGAAATACAGGAGAACTTTGGTCAACAGGCTGAGGTCATGAAAGACGAAACACAAAAATCTCTTAAAGAAATACAGGAGAACTTTGGTCAACAGGCTGAGGTCATGAAAGAGAAAACACAAAAATCTCTTAAAGAATTACAGGAAAGCACAAACAAGCAAGTGAAGGAGCTAAGCAAAACCATCCAGGATCTAAAATCAGAAGTAGAAACAACTAAGAAAACTCAAAAGGAGACAACTTTGGAGATAGAAAGCCTTGGGAAGAAATCAGGGGACAGAGATGCAAATATCAACAACAGAATACAAGAAATAGAAGAAAGATTCTCAGATGCTGAAGATTCCATAGAAACCATGGACTCAACAGTTAAAGAAAATGCAAAATACAAAAAGCTTGTAACCCAAAATATCCAGGAAATCCAGGACACAATGAGAAGACCAAACCTAAGGATTATAGGCATAGATGAGAGTAAAGATTTACAACTTAAAGGGCCAGCAAATATCTTCAATAAAATTATGGAAGAAAACTTCCCTAACCTAAAGAGAGAGATGCCTATGAAGACACAAGAAGCCTACAGAACTCCAAACAGACTGGACCAGAACAGAAATACTTCCCGACACATAATAATCAAAACACCAAATGTTCTAAACAAAGAAAGAATATTAAAGGCAGTAAGAGAAAAAGGCCAAGTAACATACAAAGGAAGACCTATCAGAATCACAGCAGACTTTTCACCTGAGACTATGAAGGCTAGAAGGTCCTGGGCAGATCTCATGCAGACTCTAAGAGAACACAAATGCCAACCAAAACTACTATATCCAGCAAAACTCTCAATCACCATAGATGGAGAAATTAAGATATTTCACGACAAAACCAAGTTTACCCAATATCTATCCACAAACCCAGCCCTAAAAAGGATAATAGGAGGACAACACCAATACAAGGAGGGAAACTTCACCCTGGAAAAAGCAAGATAGTAACCTTTCATGAAACCCAAGAGAAGTTAAGCAATCAAATTTAAAAAATAATGTCAAAAATGATAGGAAGTAACAATCACTATTCCTTAATATCTCTTAACATCAATGGACTTAATGCCCCAATAAAAAGACACAGATTAACTGACTGGATACGTAAACAGGACCCTACATTTTGCTGCTTACAGGAAACACACCTCAGGGTCAAAGACAAACACTACCTTAGAGTAAAAGGCTGGAAGACAATTTTACAAGCAAATGGTCTCAGGAAACAAGCTGGAGTAGCCATTTTAATATCAGATAAAATTGATTTTCAACCTAAAGTCATCAAAAGAGACTCTGAGGGACACTTCTTGCTGGTCAAAGGAAAAATACAACAAGAAGAACTCTCAATCCTGAACATCTATGCTCCAAATGCAAGGGCACTCTCTTTCATAAAAGAAACTTTATTAAAACTCAAAGCACACATTGCACCTAACACAGTAATTGTGGGTGACTTCAACACTGCACTTTCCTCAATGGACCGATCAGGAAAACAGAAACTAAACAAGGACACAATGAAACTAATTGAAGCTTTGGACCAATTAGATTTAACTGATATATATAGAACATTCTATCCTAAAACAAAAGAATATACCTTTTTCTCAGCACCTCATGGTACCTTCTCCAAAATCGACCATATAATTGGTCACAAGACAGACCGCAACAAATATAAGAAGATAGAACTAATCCCATGCCTCCTATCTGATCACTATGGAGTAAAAGTGGTCTTCAATAGCAACAGAAACAATAGAAAACCCACATACACGTGGAAATTGAACAATACTCTACTCAATGATACCTTGGTCAAGGAAGAGATAAAGAAAGAAATTAAAGACTTTTTAGAACACAATGAAAATGAAAACACAACATACCCAAATCTATGGGACACAATGAAAGCAGTGCTAAGAGGAAAACTCATAGCCCTGAGTGCCTCCAAAAAGAAAATGGAGAGAGCATACATTACCAGCTTAATGACACACCTGAAAGCCCTAGAACAAAAAGAAGCTATTTCACCCAGGAGGAGTAGAAGGCAGGAAATCATCAAACTCAGGGCCGAAATCAATCAAGTAGAAACAAAGAGAACCATACAAAAAATCAACAAAACCAGGAGCTGGTTCTTTGAGAAAATCAACAAGATAGATAAACCCTTAGCCAGACTGACCAAAGGGCACAGAGAAAGTATCCAAATTAACAAACTTAGAAATGAAAAGGGAGATATAACAACGGAAACTGAGGAAATCCAAAAAATCATCAGATCCTACTACAAGAGCCTGTACTCAACACAACTGGAGAATCTGGAGGAAATGGACAATTTCCTTGACAGATACCAAATACCAAAATTAAATCAGGACCAACTACACCATCTAAACAGTCCCATAAAGCCTAAAGAAATAGAAGGAGTCATAGAAAGTCTTCCAACCAAAAAAAGCACAGGACCAGATGGTTTCAGTGCAGAATTCTATCAGACCTTCAAAGAAGAGTTAACACCAATACTCTTCAAACTATTCCACAAAATAGAAACAGAAGGAACACTACCCAATTCCTTCTACGAAGCCACAATTACGCTGATACCAAAGCCACACAAAGATCCAACAAAGAAAGAGAACTTCAGACCAATTTCCCTTATGAACATAGATGCAAAAATACTCAATAAAATTCTTGCCAACCGAATCCAAGAACACATCAAAACGATCATTCACCATGATCAAGTAGGCTTTATCCCGGGAATGCAGGGTTGGTTCAATATACGGAAATCCATCAATACAATCCACTACATAAACAAACTCAAAGAAAAAAACCACATGGTCATTTCATTGGATGCTGAAAAAGCATTTGACAAAATTCAGCATCCTTTCATGCTTAAAGTCTTGGAGAGAACAGGAATCCAAGGCCCATACCTAAACATAGTAAAAGCAATATACAGCAAACCGGTAGCCAGCATCAAACTAAATGGAGAGAAACTTGAAGCAATCCCACTGAAATCAGGGAGCAGACAAGGCTGCCCCCTTTCTCCTTATCTTTTCAATATTGTACTTGAGGTACTAGCTTGGGCAATTCAACAACATACGGAGATCAAAGGGATACAAATTGGAAAGGAGGAAGTCAAAGTATCATTATTTGCAGATGACATGATAGTCTACCTAAGTGACCCAAAAAACTCCACTAGAGAGCTCCTACAGCTGATAAACAACTTCAGCAAAGTGGCAAGTTATAAAATCAACACAAGCAAATCAGTGGCCTTTCTATACTCAAAGGATAAGCAGGCTGAGAAAGAAATTAGGGAAATGACCCCCTTCACAATAGCCACAAACAATATAAAGTATCTTGGGGTGACTCTTACCAAACATGTGAAAGATCTGTATGACAAGAACTTCAAGACTCTGAAGAAGGAAATGGAAGAAGACCTCAAAAAATGGGAAAACCTCCCATGCTCATGGATCGGTAGAATCAATATAGTTAAAATGGCCATTTTGCCAAAAGCACTATACAGATTCAATGCAATACCCATCAAAATCCCAACTCAATTCTTCACAGAGTTAGAAAGAGCAATTATCAAATTCATCTGGAACAACAAAAAACCCAGGATAGCTAAAACTATTCTCAGCAACAAAAGAAAATCTGGGGGAATCAGTATCCCTGACCTCAAGCAATACTACAGAGCAATAGTGTTAAAAACTGCATGGTATTGGTACAGTGACATGCAGGAGGATCAATGGAACAGGATTGAAGATCCAGAAATGAACCCACACACCTATGGCCACTTGATCCTCGACAAAGAGGCTGAAAACATCCAATGGAAAAAAGATAGTCTTTTCAACAAATGGTGCTGGTTCAACTGGAGGTCAGCATGCAGAAGAATGCGAATTGATTCATCCTTGTCTCCTTGTACTAAGCTCAACTCCAAATGGATCAAGGACCTCCACATAAAGCCAGACACTGTGAAGCTAATAGAAAAGAAACTGGGGAAGACCCTTGGGGACATCGGTACAGGGAGAAAGTTTCTGAGCAGAACACCAATAGCATATGCTCTAAGAGCAAGAATTGACAAATGGGACCTCATAAGGTTACAGAGTTTCTGTAAGGCAAAGGACACCATCAAGAGGACAGATCGGCAACCAACAAATTGGGAAAAGATCTTCACCAATCCTACATCAGATAGAGGGCTAATATCCAATATATATAAAGAACTCAAGAAGTTAGACTCCAGAAAACCGAACAACCCTATTAAAAAATGGGGTACAGAGTTAAACAAAGAATTCTCACCTGAAGAACTTCGGATGGCAGAGAAGCATCTTAAAAAATGCTCAACTTCATTAGTCATTAGGGAAATGCAAATCAAAACAACCCTAAGATTTCATCTTACTCCAGTCAGAATGGCTAAGTTTAAAAATTCAGGAGACAGCAGGTGTTGGAGAGGGTGTGGAGAAAGAGGAACACTCCTCCACTGCTGGTGGGGTTGCAAATTGGTACAACCACTCTGGAAATCAGTCTGGCGGTTCCTCCGAAAACTGGGCACCTCACTTCCAGAAGATCCTGCTATACCACTCCTGGGCATATACCCAGAGGATTCCCCACCATGTAATAAGGATACATGCTCTACTATGTTCATAGCAGCCCTATTTATAATTGCCAGATGCTGGAAAGAACCCAGGTATCCCTCAACAGAAGAGTGGATACAAAAAATGTGGTATATCTACACAATGGAGTACTATTCAGCCATTAGAAACAATGAATTCATGAAATTCTTAGGCAAATGGATGGAGCTAGAGAACATCATACTAAGTGAGGTAACCCAGACTCAAAAGGTGAATAATGGTATGCACTCACTAATAAGTGGTTATTAACCTAGAAAACTGGAATACCCAAAACATAATCCACACATCAAATGAGATACAAGAAGAAAGGAGGAGTGGTCCCTGGTTCTGGAAAGACTCAGTGAAACAGTATTCGGCAAAACCAGAAGGGGGAACTGGGAAGGGATGGGAGGGAGGACAGGGGAAGAGAAGGGGGCTTACGGGACTTTCGGGGAGTGGGGGCGGCTAGAAAAGGGGAAATCATTTGAAATGTAAATAAATTATATCGAATAAAAAAAATTAAAAAAAAATTGTTTTGGTAGTGCTAAGCACAAAGCCAGAGCCTGGCATGTACTAGGAAATAATTCTACCAGTTAGCTACATTCCCAACCCTTGTTTATTCTATTTGTTTTAAAACAGGGTCACTTTATATAATGCAAGCTTGCTTCAAGTTGGGATCTTTCTACCCTATCCTACCTCTTAAGTCCAGCGTTTCAAGCATGCACTACCAAGCCCATAGTTTTCCCACCATTGAAAGGGAGCACCAGGCTCATAAACTTCTATTGTCAATGACAAGTAGGCGTGCTAAAAAATAATGAATGAAATAGTTGCATTTTTAGTTTTAAAAGAGCTGTACTCTGTGAGAGAAGTTTAGTGAACTTCTACAGATTTCCCAGAAGGCCTAAAGAAGCTTGTCAGAATGTCACTGGTACTGATAATGATCATAAAATAATGGCAAAGACATTGTCTTTGTCTTTAGGGAACTGTATCAGAAAATATGGAATGCTTGGATATTTTCTAGGTTGCACATTTGCTCCAAGTTTGTATATGGGAGATTTTTTTCATCCCCTGCTTTGGTTACTATGCTTTGCCTACCAAATTGAATAATTACAGTTCCCTGTTTACACTGAAAGGTGATTTGACCTGCTATTTAAAATGTAAAGCAAACTGTCCAAGCTACCACAAGCATCTTTAACAGACTGAATAAGGGGGAGAGTAATTGAAAGTGGGCAGAGCAAGCAATTAATTCCACGGCTCATCAAATCACTAAATCCCTCTGGTCTACTGCTATAATTTTATGATTTAGAAACAAAATTCACAATATATTCAAAAAGTTTCCTTTTTCTAAAGTTAGCACATAAGACCCCATCTGGTCTTTCACCATAATTAATATATTGACAATTAAATCAATAGCTAGGCTTATAAGGTAGTCTCACAAGTTACTTAATAACTTAAAAACATCACTTTACTGAATGTAGTGGTACTTGCCTGCAATCTCAGAGCTTTGGAGGCTGAGACAAGAGAATTGTGAATTGCTGGCCTGCCTGGGCTATATAGTAAGTCCAGGGCCAATGGGAGCTACATAGTGAGACACTGTCTCAATAAACAATCATACAAACAAATAAAACCATATTACATGCTTTCTCTATCTTTAGTAGTGTGCAACATGCTAAGAATACATAAGGGAGAAAGACAAGGTATCTCTCCTTGTCACCTACTAGTGTATGTAAGGTTACTCTAATTTTAATATTATATGAAAATGATTGTAGGTCATAGCTGTACAGAAAAGCTCTGACAGGCAACATCTTTTTTACAAAAAAGAAATCAAACTATAAAGACATAAGACCAGCCAACATAGCCCACCAGTGGGACAGAAGGTGGACCTTTCTTATCTGTGGCACCCGCTTCTCTGAGAGGTCCCCAGGGGTCTGTACAAATGGACCAAATCAAGAGGGATGAAATTAGAGCTCACTTCTCAAGTTTCTGCTGTCATGGCCCCATAGAGTCAAAAGCTCATCAGTTGAGTGCTACCCTCTTGCTCTGAAGTTGATACACAAGCTACAGGACAGCTTCAAGAATGAGAAGGCTGTCCATGGGGAGAGGTTAGTTACATAGAATACTGATAATAGTTAAGATTTAGCAGAACTGTATTTGGAGAGATAAATGGACCTGCTTTTCCATCTTCTCCAGTGACCCACCTTTTCCATTTCTTGGTTTAAAATGAGCAGTTTTTCCATGGCTTATTATCCAGGAGTTTTTTTTTTAAAAAGAAGAGCCTTGGTTATTGATTCAAAAGAATGAAAGTCAAATAAGGAGAATAATAATCAAATTAAGGACTCAATCATTTAGCATTCAACAAGTTTTATATATATGTATATATATATATACACTTATGTATATATAGTTATACATATATATCATGATATGATACATGATATATATACATATATACATGTATACATATATATATACATATATATGAAAGTTAAAAGTGGGGTCCTTTGGCCATTGGATGGCTGGTATCATTTGCCTTTTTCCCAAGAAAAATGAGTTTTCTACCTGATTGATGTGTACTGATGGCCAAACTATTTAGCTTCTGCAAATGGGGGCTGTTACCATTGTAGATATCATAGGATTCCTGGGAGAATCAACTGAGCCAATATATGGCATGCTTAGAAGCTAGGCTTGCTGGTACCAAGTACCCAAGACTGTTGTATTGTCCTGACATCCAAATGCATCTGTAATATGAAGGGATTGTGACTGTCTCCTGGGGCTTTCTTTTATCTCTACATGAGCAAAGCCAGTGGTAATATTCTACACTGGACCTGAAGCTAGGTTTTTGGAGGGCACTGGGAGGAGACAGACCTATGTATGGGCTTTCTTCATTAAATCCTAGATATTGCTTCTATATTTTCAGAGCTTAACCAATAATGACTTGTTTTCAGGGAGGAGTCACAGGGAATTAGGACATGGGGTAGAATATCTTATGGAAGATGAGTATATGGGAAGTCTCTATTATCTAGGCACAAAACACAAATAGCTGTCCTTGAATGACAAGAGAAAAGCAGTACAGCAGTCTGGACCTTAAGACAGGCTCCATCCAGCATAATCAACATCCTTGAGACTTGACCAACAAGAAAATTTCCCAGAATCTTTTGATGAGAGTACTGCACATTATTACCTAGAAGCCACACAAGCCACAGAGTGAAGCTGGTCTTTGAGTCTGTGCCTGAGTCTAATGCCCCACTAGCAGGGATGCTGCTGGTTTTCACAGATCTAGTGGTCCTCTGTGCTCAAAGGCAGAATATATCCATAGACAGATTCATCTAGTGACAGCATAGACCCCCAGTAGAATGAGGAGGTGGCAGCATTGAAACTTTTCATTGCACATAATCAACTGGAAACATCAGTGGGCACCCAGATACCACAATGTCCATCCTTATCAACAGCAGGCATGATTAGCTTTGTAAGAAAGACCACAGGTAGTGAGCCTAAGACTTCTCCAGAACACTGACTTAAGAGAGGCAGCTATAGGTACTGTGAATGACTTCACACACATCATTAAGATTTTCCAGTCTTCACACAACAACCTATTTGGGAATAAGGAGGAAAACAAAAAGGCATAGACTAGAGAGAGACAGCCATGAAATGGGCCTTAAACTTTGCAGGCACTTTCTCCCAGTGAGCCCAGGCTTAATAGAGCTTTGTGTTAGGAAACTGTGGACTCAAATTGGTTTGTTTGTATTGGGACTGTGAGTTCCCCATGTCTTTGCCATGGGTTGTTATTGGCAAGAGTTGTCTCAGAACTTTTGGGATGACTGCATTGTTCTTGCTTTAGTGGAATTAAACCTGATCAGGAAACTAGGAAGGGGTTGTCGGTGAGGAGGGAGAGGAAAAATATCTGAAGAAAGAGGAAAGTATGCCTTCGGTAATATGAATCAGGGAAGGGGAATAATGAATGGAACTTTAAATGGGTAGAGGGATAGAATGGGAGGGAAGTAGGAGGATGGGGAAGAGATAACTAACACTAAAAATATCTAGAAAAGACAAATGGAAACCTATTATTTTATAAGTTTCATATATCTGTATGAATATTTATATTCATTTTAAAGAGTTCATTGGAGTTACCATACACAGTGAGGGCAAAATTCTCCTCTCAGAAGCCATAAGTTGTAAGCTTGATAGCCCAGTGCCAGCTACAATGTACTTCCCCCCAGGTTGTTGGTCCTAGAGAACGCCAAACAACATGAGATATTGCTATTGTCCTTGGTTTTCAGGCCTGGCTGGAAAGATCCTATTCCCAATAACACCACATACTTTGGTCATGGGACATAGAAAAATCAAGTTGGTACTGACCAGGAAGCTCCCTCCCTGTTGTCCAACTTGGATGGTATCAGAAGGGGCTATGCAAGTATCTTAGGGAATGGGCTCAGTGGCAGTCTTACTCAGATATGAATCTTGTGTAGTTGTAATCACAACCAGATTGAAAAGATGTGCCCATGGATGCAATAGTGACTCAAATATTATGCAATACAATACGACTTCTTCCTGATTGGTCCATTTTTTATAGGATGAATCATACATGGTCTTATAAGTCTAGATAAGAAACCATGGTTGGTCACTCATCAGCCTCAGGGATGAACATACTACTATTATTTTGCGGAATGTACATAGCATCAAACTGTCATGGAAATTCATATCTCTCTACGTATAGGTTAATGAAGCTCTCAAAACTCAGCAGAGACTTTCTCTCTGCCATGGATAGAAGTTAATGCAGAAATTCACAGCTGGTCAGAAACACAGAGAAAAGATATCTGGGGACTACAAAGCCATACATGGGACATCTACATTATATCCTTTCCCTCAAGATTTAGCAACCAATGTAAGAAGTCAGAGAGGACTGGGGTGCTATCGTGTATTCCCAACATGATAGAACCACTATTCTCATGAGCTCACGAAAACCTGATTGCCTGTACAAGACCTGCACTAGATCAAGCCAGTCAGCATTTCAACTTGGAAGGGAACAGGCTTAGGAGTTCCCATCTCTAGTTCAGGAACTGTGAACAATAGATGACTTCTGGAGAAAAGAAAATCTTTCCTTAATAGTAGGTTGATTATACTCCATTGGATGGTCCCAAATTCATGAGTATGTGAGCAGCACATGTTGGATTGGGGCTCCTTTAAAAAAAAAACAAAAGAAAAGAAAGAAAAGACAGAATTGGGATGGGTGGTGAACTCAAAGGAGTTAGAGGAGAGTATGGAGCAAGTAGGATTAAAATATCTTATGTTCATGTGTGAAATCCTCAAAGCATTAATACAAATATTACATTAATTTGCTAACACCTGAAACTTTTATTTCCTCTTCCCCAGCAGATGTTTGACAGTTCTGCAGAGTCTTGCTGTTGATATGTAGAGTCTATAATCGTCATTTTGAAGCATCTAAAGATGGTTTTCTAAATGTAGACCCAGTACCCAAAGTTCAACACAAAGGCAAATGACACTCCAACAGAGATTCGAGTTGGAATCATTTTGCTTCCTCCAGTATGACCACTGCTTGGTGAATGATGATTGTGAATCAGGGTTGTTTATTTTTATTGTATTCCTAAATTATTAGTCGTTGATTTTGTACAGTATTCTTCCCTCCCATCACTTCCCTTGAGGGGAATAAGTATAAAACCATAGGATCTTGGAACTTCCAAAGAACTTTAGAAATATTCTGATTTAATTGTGTGCACGTGTGTTTATATGTAAATGTTCATATACCTAGTCCTTGGAAGCCAGAAGACAAGTTTGGGTGTCTTTCCATACCTGGTGTCTACCTTTAGGTTTTTGATAGTGTATCCCACTGACCTGGAACTGGCTGTGAAGTTAAAACTGCCTGATCAGTCACCCCTACAAATCTCTCTATACCTGTCTCCCTAGCACTGGGGTTTTCTAATACATGCATGCAACAAATCTGCCATTTTAACATGGGGCTAGGAATTGAATTCAGGTCTTTCTGCTTGGGTAAACACTTTACTGACTGAGCTCTCTCTCTCTAGCCCTATCTTATGGCTTAGTTTTATATCTAGACTGTGACTTGGGTGGTTAATAATTGCTTTTTTTTTTCTTTTACTATTTGCTGTCACCATTTACTATTAAGTGGTACACCCTTCTTATTCCAGTCCAGAACACAAATTGGAGTGCATGTTTGGAGGAAGCCTAAAAATATATCTAGCACACTTCCAGTTTCACCATGAGGCATGGCCTTCTGCACATAGATACCCATTCCAGAAGGTAAACACTCACAGATGTTGATCCTACATCTGTTCCCACTGAAAGCCTTTTGAACAGGGTTGTTCGTCTTTGCTGTGCATTTGAATTTGCTGTGGTTGATCTTGGTTGGGAATTTGACACACCTGGGAATAAGTAACCTTAATTAAAGAATTGCCTCCATCAAGATTGGACTGTAGACATGTCCATTGGGGTGTTTTCTTGACAGTTAATTGATGAAGGAAGGCCCAGCACACTTGGGGTAATATCATCTGTACTGCCTATTTTTGTGTGTCAACTTGACACAAGTGAGAGCCGTAAGAGAGAAAGGAGCCTCAGTTGAGAAAATGCCTCCATGAGATCCAGCTGTAAGGCATTTTTCTCAATTAGCAATCAATGGGGGAGGATCCAGCCCATGGTGGGTGGTGCCATCCCTGAGCTGATAGTCCTGAGTCCTGTAAGAAAGCCAGCTGAGAAGCAAACCAGTAAGCAGCATCCCTCCATGGCCTCTGCATCAGCTCCTACTTCTAGGTTCCAGCCCTGCTTGAGTGCTTTTCCTGACATCCTCCAATGATGGACTGTGATCTGAAAGTGTGGTCAAATTAACCCTTTCTTCCCCAGTTTGTGTTTTGGTTATGGTATTTCATTGTCACAGCAATAGAAACCCTAAGTCACCATCCCTGAGCATATCTGGATATAGATGGGGAGTAAGCCAATAAGGAAGGTTTTTCCGTCTTCTCTGCTTTAGCTCCTGCCTTGAGTTCCTGCCTCATAAGCCAAACAAATGGTTTCCTCCCCAAGTTGCTTGGAGCCCTGGTGTTTATCACAGCAACCGGAAGTAAACTTTACAGGATTCTCCAATAAATGGTCACGAACTACCAATGATAGAGTCTTTATCCACATTTTAGAGTCTGACAAACTGGGAGGAAAGAATGCAGTTCCCTTCTGAAAAGGGAAATTGACTTGATTGATAGATTTCCAGACAGCCAACTTGTCTGCAGAAAGAGAAATGCTTCCAGTTGAGAATTCCTGGGTTTTATTGGACTTGTGTAGAAGGAGAAGCTAGTGATGCAGGAGGTTACTGTCTGCCACAGTCTGGGTATTCTGCAATGACTTCCTTCACAGCGTGTTCATTTGAAGAATGAAGAGGTCTTTATGGTTACTGGGAGTTTAATGAGGATCACAATGCCCTGCAGACACTTACGGCTGCATTTAAATAACCCACAACCTCTGTGTTTATCATGAGGGGAACCCTGCCAATTTTTAGGAATTACAAACATCTCTTCTAAAACGTTGCCATTTCCACAGCCTTTTCCAAAGAGTCCCTTCTTGCTATATTGCAAGGTATAAATGGCAGGCTGTGTGTTACTATGGAAACGACCTCCTGTCTACCTGTTACTCAAACACATGAAAGATAAGGTGTGAGATTATACGTTCCCATCAGATAGCTTGGTGAAGGTTTTCCCTCCCCACCCCAAATATCTTCCCTTTCTAACTATTTGAACAAAGTGAAATTTTGAGGTGGTGTTGGAAGGGAAATGATGATCTAATTCAAAACACCAGTGTTTCCTAGAAGCTTAAATAATGGGGTGGAAATGAAAGGTCAGAGATGTGACTGAAGCTACTGTCCATAAGCTTCTTAAACCATTGGCTTCTCCTATGCCATCTATCTTTAGCTTGCATACACATCAGAGTCACCTGCAGGATCTAATTGGCTGCTCTACCATGTGTTACCCTTCTAGCCTATAGGTCTGAGGATTCCTGTTTTTTTCCCAAATCCCATGGGATGCTAAGACTCTTGGTCTAAATACAAAACTTGAGAACTACTCTTTCCAGTTTATTGAAAGCATTTTTACTGTTAAAAACATACACATATAGCCAGTGACATGGCACACTCAGAAAGGGCCGACATGCTTGAGGACATGAGTTTGATCCTTGGGACTTTCTGGTGGGAAGCAGAACTGACTCCTTGAAGTTGTCATCTGACCTCTACACATGCATACAAATACACACAATGAGAAAATAAATAAATACATGTAAAAAGCATCTATTCTACACCCTTTACCACTTTAACCCTTTCCTGTTCCAGGTTAGTAGTGCAAGCTGTCTTTTTCATTGTGCCACCTTCACTATTATGTGCCTGGAGAACTTACCATTCCAGCTTAAAAACACTGTACATGCAAACCGACAACTGTCTAGTCTCTGCTTTCTTGGCAACCACCACTCAGCTTTCCATCCATTGCTACTATTTAGACTATAAAATCCTCATAAAGTAGACTCCTATGATAAAAAAAACTGGCTTATTTCACTTGGCACACTATCTTCAAGTCATGTAAACAATGGAAGAGATAGATAGATAGATAGATAGATAGATAGATAGATTGATTGATAGATGATAGATGATAAGTAATAGATAGATGATAGATGGTTGATAGATAGATGATGGATGATAGATGATAGATAGCTGAGAGATGGTTGATAGATAAACAGATAGGTAGATAAATGATGGATGATTGATAGATATGACAGATACATTTGTTTCTGCTTTTTGACTATTCTAAGCAAAGCTGCCATGAACATGATTGTATAAATATCTGTCTGAGAATTTTTTAAGGGAAAATAATCAGCATTGGATTTTTCATTCTAAACATTTCACCTGCATGATTATATTCTGCTGTAGAAAAAGGTAGGCTATTAATATTATATGCATTTTAAAAAGAAGCAAACTGAGACAGAATTCACCTTGCTTTCCTGAGGTCACACAGTTGGTGAGCAGCCTAATTTCCAGTGGAGGCAAGCTAGCTCCAGGCTCAGGTACCCAGCACACTCCACTGCTTTCTCTACCCCAATAAAGTATTTTCTTAGTCACAGAACATACTTCTTGCTCATGAAAATACTCATTTTCTACAATAAGGGTAAAGGTAAGTACCTTTAAAAGTATATGACTCATATAAAATTAAAGAATCAAATGTATATGAGGATTTTAAAAGTCATGCAAACAAGTCTACCTAGGTTAATTATATTTCTGTTTTATTTCATTTCTGGAACAAAGTAGACTAAGCCATTTCTGAAGTATGTCATTTAGAGGTCAAATATATTTACAATTGTCCAAAGACCTCTATTCTGAGCAGTAGAAATGACAGTCTTACAGTTGAGTGAGTTGTCCTTTGAATGGCTAGGATAGCTGGGCTGGACCCTTGTTATATATTCAGTTCTCTGGCTAATTAAAGCAAACCATCCATTGAGAAATTCCAGCAGAGGAATCTACGTCCAGTTAAATTAAATTAGCATGCTGCATGAATCACAGGCTACTACTTACACGGTATAGGAAAAATCCAATAGAGAAAGTAGAATGTAGGCAAGCAATGCAAATGCCTAAGGGAGCCTTGGAGATCTGCTTAAAGGACTGATCTCATCCTCTTCAGAAAGGCCTTTTGCTCTACTGTGGATTGCCTACTTCCTATCTAAGAAACATATGATGGCTTAGTGCATAGGGCACTGTGTGTCAAATTCCAGAATTGATGGAGAAGGTGGATTACAGGGGACTAAGGAGATTTCTTATATTGGTAGCCAAGAGCCGCTGTGAATTGATGAGTGCACCAGCTATGTCATGTCCAAAAATCAGCATCCTGTAGCTTTTCTCTCCAGGTGCCAGCTCTTACATTCTGTCTACCCCGACCCCTCATCCATGAAGTTCCCTGAGCATTCCTGAGTGGATGGGGGAGGAGCCACCAAATTCCCTCCTTCATTGGGAATACTATTGTTGGATAGTTGCTGATGGGGGCAGAGTCACCCTCCTACAGGGACAGGATTGCTGGTAGGTTGTTTGTGCTCCAGTGGTAAGCTGCACACCCGTGAGCATTTAGGCAGCACTAGTTGGACTCAGGAGGTTATCAATAACAATTAAAAAAGGATATGAAATTGGAAAGGAAATGGACTGAAGACACTAGAGGGAACTGGAAGGAGGTGGTATTGAATGGATATGATCAGCATACATAGTATAGATGTATGAAACTTTTAAAGAATGAAAATATTTAAAAGGGTAGGAGTGTCGGCAATTAGGGATATTTTTGATGTATTTTAAATGGTACACGTTTTTTGCTCTGGAAATTGTCTTCTGGTTATCATGGGGTTTGATATTAGTCTATGAAAGGAAACACGATTGCCCATTCCCCAGGCAGTATCTCGGGTCACACACGCGTATCCTTCTGTTTGTCAGCCTTGTGGTATGAGAAAACTAGAAGATCATTACTGTATTGATCTGCTTGCTGAGGAAGTCCCAACCTCTAAGTAGAAGGGACTAAACTGAAGAGAAGATAGAATTATAAGAAAGGCCCTTCTCAAGCAGCTATGTACACACACACACACACACACACACACACACACACACAAAACCAAGATCTTTAGAAAAGGTACTACACTCTGATGTAGCTTGGATGGCAAGAAAATACACATAGTCTTAGAAATCCAGTCAGAAAGATTTATCGTACATGATTAATGACATTGTGCAACATGGCAACCTTGCAGATATTTGAAGAGCTCTTTTACATGTATTCTTGACTCTAGGCTATGCATACACGGTCTCTAGTATTACATTCTGTAACCTAAATGCGGCCAGCTCCTCAAATGACCTAACTTTGCTTATTTGTGGCCGTGGGTGAGCTGTGCTTTTGGAGTGTCTTCCAAGAGAGACCTAAAAAAGGATCTGTCCATTCCAGTCAGAGCATCAAAGAATTGGTCCTCCTACCCAAGGCTAACTGTCAGTGAATTGATTGGCATCACTTACAGTAGTATGGAAGGTGTGTGAATTACAGGGACTTTGGTGGCTTGAAGGCAGCTGTGTCCACAAATGTCCCACCCCAGCATGAGTGAGGATTCATAGAAACTACACTTCTGGTGTCCCCTGCACAGATTGCAAACAGTGTGGCTGATCAGAGAAGCTCCTATTTTCATCAAACATCTCTACATATACAACCTTGAGGAAGGGTCTCATGTACTTTGTAAGCTTCAAGATAGTACTGTCTTAATAGATTTTGCTCACTTTCTGACATTACACATTTTTAATTCTTCAGGAATGAATGTTTTCATTCAGAGGAAACAACTATGCAACACAGAGATTCTACCTAGCATCTGTCTAGCAGAAGGTATTTCCCCAACAATTAATATCAATATAACCTGACTAAGTAGGTCTTTTTGTTAAAAGTTGTGTGTGTGTGTGTGTGTGTGTGTGTGTGTGTGTGTGTGTGTGTTACATCAGAAGATTATGGTATATTTCTCAGAGCTGGAGTTACCAGCATCTTCAGGATGCTTAGCTTGGGTCCCGAGACCTGAACTCAGGTTGTCATGATTGCACAAGTGTTCTTAACATCTGACCCATCTCTCAAGCTCCTCTGAATTCTTTTAGACTAATACCTAGGGTTACTGTTTTACAAATTTATTAAAAATAAGTTATTGTTAAATACTAAAGGACTTATATCTCACTGTTTCCTTGTAGAGTAAATCTTATATTTCTATATTACAGGTTAATGATGATTATTGAAATTGAAAAGGACAAATTAAGGGTGAGTGTGTACCTTAATAGTGCTAAACCACTTTTATTAGTTATTTCTGCCTTGAGTCAAGCGTTTATTTTTCATAGTAATTATTTTGTATTGAACAACTTTTAGGAGTTTCTCTTGCACAATCTGATCTGGGATATATGCTGGTGGAGATTCTGTAATCCTGTTCCTACAGCTCTGAGCCTCCTCCTTCCTTAGCTTCTGCCTGTTTACTCTTTCATATCTGTACAGTCTTATATCGTCTCTGGTTGCATGACTCCCTTCAAGGGCTTTGCCTTTCTTGGTATCTCTTTCTCTTTACTAGAGTTCTCATGGTATCTCTGGTAATCCAGATATTGCAGTGGTTTTTCAACCTCCCTAATTCTGCAACCCCTTAATACAGTTCCTCATATTGTGGTGAACCCCCCCAACCATACAATTATTTGCGTTCAAGTATACTTCATAGCTGTAATTTTGCTACCATTATGATGTAAATATCTAATATGTAGGATATCTGATATGTGACCTCTGTGAAGGGGCCATTTGACCTCAAAAAGAGGTCTCAACCCACAGGTTTAGAAGCACTGTAGTATTGCACATGAAGTCCATGCCTCATTTACAAGCTACATTCTGCTGTGTTGTCTTTTCTCAGAGATACTAATGGTTTCTTAAAGATGTAAATGCAAATATTTGATTCTTTGAAATCAAAGATTGTGCCCAGATACTTAGTGTTCTACTTTCTATCAGCTAGTATTCTCAGTTGTTTATAGGACTAACATCTACTGGGTCATTTATGTAAACTCAGGATTTATTGTGAGAAAATTGGGAGATTCAAAGAATCTGTCTGAAGAACTGAGCTATATCATCCACAGGACCAATAAGCCAGATCTTGCTAGGTCTCTTACACACTAGCTGGAAAACATGAACAGTCCTACTTATTCTTCTAACCATGATTTTGGGTGGTAGTTTCATGCAGAATTGGGCCCCTTTCTTGGACGTTGCTAGGAGAGACTGGTTGCCTTGACTCTGTCTATACATTGTCTCATACCTAAACAGGAGTCACTTAATGCTTTAGACTGTGATGTTCTTTGTGTTTTGTTTTTGTTTTTGCTTTTGTTTTTAATTTTTCATTAGATATTTTCTTTATTTACATTTCAAATGTTATCCCCTTCCTTGTTTCCCCTCTGAAAACCACCTATCCCATCCTACTTCCCCTTCCACTAACCCACCCACTCCCACTTCCCTGTCCTGGCATTCCCTTACACTAGGGCAACAAACTTTCACAGGTCCAAGGACCTCTCCTCTTATTGATGTCCAATAAGTCCATCCTCTGCTACACATGTGGCTGGAGATATCCATGTGTAACTCTTTGGTTGGTGATTAAGTCCCTGGGAGCTCTGGGGTTACTAGTTGGTTCATATTGTTGTTCCTCCTATGGGGCTGCAAACCCCTTCAGTTCCTTGGGTCCTTTCTCTAGCTGTTCCATTGTGGACCCTGTGCTCAGTTCAATGGTTGACTGACAGTTACCAAACCCAGACACTATTATGAATGCCAACAAGTGCTTGCTGACAGGAGCCTGATATAGCTGTCTCCTAAGGGGCCCTTGCCAGTGCCTGACAAATACAAAGGGGAATGCTCTGAAACTGTGACACTCTTAAAGGCCCAGTGTGCCAGGCAGATAATACTCATGGGGCCACATTTGAGCAATGAGCAATAGATAGGGCCAATATCCCCCTATCCAGTTCCCAGACATTCATCTCTGCCGTCTACTTCATCAAACATCCCCAGGCAGTACTAGATGGTCTGTCCTGGCAGCCCATCATGGCAGCTACGTAGCACACACAGGGCTGCATTAATATTCTTTCCTTCCTATTTAAAACTTTAATGCCACACCCCCCACCCAGGATCACATCTCTCCAAAACTATGAACTCAAAAAGCTTTTCTTTTCAGAAGGGTTAAGGAAGCCTTGTTTGATAATTATTCTCTTTGCATATTTATCAGCTTACAAACTAAAGAATACCCTGCTTGTTTTAAAATGTCTCTCTGGTGGCTGGAGAGAGTTGAGTGAGGACTTAAGAGAGCTTCCTTCCTCTTGTTGCATAGGACTTGGGTTTGGACCACAGCACCCACATGATAGCTCACAACATCTGTAACTCAGTTCCTGGAAAGATGCTGCCCTCTTCTGGCCTCTATGGGTTCCTGGAGCACATGATACATATACACACACATACACACACACACACACACACACACACACACACACGCACACGCACACGCACACGCACGCGCACACACACACATGCACACACACATGCACACGCACATGCACACACACATGCATGCACACACACACATGCACACGCACACGCACACGCACATGCACACACATGCACACAGGCGCACACAAACAAAGTTGCTCTATTGATTATAGTGCATGCACATTCTGAATTAATTTGAAGTCTAATTTAATCTTGCTTTTGATACACATAGGTTTATGCTGAGTCCTTAGAATGCTATTCCATCTCTGGCCCATGGACAATTGATGCTGATTAGATTGTGACTTTCAAATTTTGTAAGGTTTTGGGGATATTTTATCATGGATAAATAATAATCACTGTCTTTGCTACACGTTTATTCATGGAGTTTTACTCACACCATTGCCTGCTACTAAGGATAATCTGCATGAAGAGTTGGGGGTGAGAGATGCTCTCAAATTGTGTTTATTTTGATGCTTTGCCTCCATTTCAATGATAAATACTTTATTATGTATTGAACTCTATATTGATTATAATTTCTTTCATTATTTTTAAATGATGAAAGACAGCTACAGTTTGTCCTTTATTATTTATTTTTATAATTAAAGATTTATCCTCTCCCCCTTTCTGTCTGTGTGTGTGTATGTGTGGGGTTATGTGTGTGTCTATGTCTGTATTTACCTGCTCTATAGTATATGTATTACATTTATGTCTGTAGTCCAAAGAAGCCATAAAAGGGGATGAACTGCTATGTGGGTTCTGGGAACCAAACTTGTATCTTCTTCAAAAACAGCAAGTGGTCTTGGTCAATGATCTAAGTCTCTACCCCTAGGTCCTTCATTTTATAGGCTAGTTACCAGTCTTATCATTTTCATGGTAATATTGATATCTGTTTTTTTCTGGTTGATTTTTGAGATTACTTTATCTACTTTATTTTTATTAGTCTTTATTTGTGGACATCTACTAATCATATTTTTGTGTGGCATTTGTTAGCACTTCATAAGTTTGTGATTCTGTATATTTCATTAACTTTGGAAATGTATCTGACTTTACGTGGCCACATGTTGCTTCTGTCCCTTTGTGTTTCTCTCTTCTGGGACTACAGCTGCACTTACCTCAGCCTTGTGTCCACGACTCTTCTGTTTAAATGACTTTCCATATTTTAAATGTTGGTTTTGCTCTGTGCTTCATGCTTTGTCTTCTATTCTCATCTGTTCTGTTACATTATTTCTCTCCCTGTGTCAAAACTGCCTTCATCTCTCCAAGTAACAACTGGTCTTGGTTTTGTGGCTATATTTCTAGAAGTTTCATCTGACACTTTACTGAAGGATTTTGCTTCCTGCCAAATTCTGTCCTGCCATTTAGTGCTTCCAATGGTATCATTGTTTCAAGGTACATATTACCTATTTGGACCAAATTCATTTGAATTTTAAATGCTATACCAGAGATATGACATAAAGATTTCTATTTTAAGCAGATAACTAGCTACAAGTAGAATTCCTGACTCTAATGAGGAATTGTGTTCATTTCAAAGTAGGCATTTCAGTGTTGGTTAGAGGATACTTCTGATGTGACCTTGTGTGGAGACATTAGGAGCACCCCCACCAAAAAAAAAAAAAAATCACGAGTAACTTACTGGGACACTTCTCAGTGCATATATATCTCAGTCTTGGTTTTTTTCTCCTAATCTTATGTAATTGTGGAAATATCTGCTCTTCCTGGTCTCTTTGCAACTTTTAATGTTGCCGCGGCCTTATCTGAAGAATAGAACCAAATGCCAGGACCAAGTATCATGGCTTCTCTCTTTTCCTAGATGTTAGTTAGCTCCAGTAATATCCACTGCTTTAAAAACAACTTTCCAGTGTCTTCAGGTGTGTGTGTGTGTGTGTATGTGTGTGCGTGTGTGTGTGTGTGTGTGTGTGTGTGTGAGAGAGAGAGAGAGAGAGAGAGAGAGAGAGAGAGAGAGAGAGAATATGTATGAGATCGTGTGGGTATGTGCATGCATGAGTATGTGAGTGTGTGTCTGCATGTGTGTATGCACATATTCATGAATGCGCATGTATGTGTTTTTGAGTGTGTGCATGAGTGAGGGGTCATTCACTCAAATGTCACCCAGTTTATATTAGTAATCCGCAGGAAGGAATTTGGTCTGATGCACTAACTTGTTATTAACTTCAGCTGCTCTTGGATTTTAAATGCTAAAATTTTCCCTAAATCTCACCCTTTTCCTCGGGCAGATTCCAACTGAGCTGTGTGTTCTGGCTCAGACGCCTACTGGATATTGACTCACAGATCAGCAAGGTGATGATATCTTCCATTTTGTTTGCTGGCAATTAAAGTATTATTTGTTTAGAGGAAAAACATTTTTCTTCCAAATGTGGATGGCGAAGATAAAAACCATTTATAGTAAGAATCATCAAAGCTGCAAAGCTAGGGAACAGATATAGCATTGTGAGATCGCCAGAAGATCTAAACAGATGAGTAATTATAAAAACCAGTAATGTTTTCCCTTCATACACTATATTAACTTCTATACAGAGAGAGTAATTTCACAGAACCAAGGGCATGCTGAAAATAAATGATAAACAGATAAAGAAACATAAAAACGAAGCACCACCACCCCATCCTGCATGGATATGGATGTAAAGTCATTCAGGGTGAAAAGCGGTGGCAGATCTTGAATCCTTAAAATAAATTGAAATTGAAGAAAATCATTGTCCTTGTTAAAGTTGTGGTGATGGGGAAGCTCAGCTACCTGGACATGGTTCCTCTAGGTTTTTTTTCATGCACATGCAAAGCAATGTTGTGAGTGGAATGCTTAGTTCAAACAAGCAGAGGAATGGAAGTCAAAGACAGTCTGCTGTTACATCCAGAAGCTGAGCCATGTACAGATCCTTTCATACGACAGTAAGAAGCTAATGCTACTGCTTGAGAAATGTCAGCATGGCAACTGCCAACCGTCCAGAAAGTGAAATTAGGAAGTAGTCTTCACGTTGTGGATACTGAGAAAGACTAAAGTCAGAGAGAATCAAGGCAGATACTCACAGAAGCAAAGTCAGGCTTCAAAACTTGGTGGATCCATTAGGCCGATACCATTAATAATAGCAAGGGAAACAAGCCTGAAGGCCTGCCAGGGACTGAGTCCCATCTTCAGAGCAGAGTCCTCACTTCTGCTTCTGCTTCTCATGTTACTCAGTTGTTGGGGCTTAGTATCTTTCAATTTGGGCACTGGCAGGGGATTCAGGAGACACTGAAACAGATGAATGGAGAGTAAGGAGTTTTATTTGTTTGCTTGTCTTAGGAACACCACAGACATCCAGAGAGGTGATAGCATTCTAGGGCTCTGAAGAGAACTCAGGGCCCATCCCAGAAACAGGCAGCATGCTAGGGTCTCTGGAGAGAGAAATCAGAGTCCAGAGTCTGATGGGAGAAGCCCACAGCAAAAGCCATATATATATACACACACACACATATATATATATATATACAAAATTCTGGCCCTCTTTAAAAATATATATTTTATTAATTCTTTGAGAATTTCATAAAATATATTTATTTTTGTCATATTTACCCACCACTCCTCCTCCTAATTCCTCCCAGAAACATCCCACCTACCTAGCCATAGCTTCATGTCCTCTTTTTAAAACTTACTACTTTCTTTGATCTTATAATTACACTCATTTCCCCTTTCCTTTCCTCCCTCTGAGTCCTCCCATATACCCCTCCCTGCTCTCCTCAAAATTAATAGCCTTTCCACCTATTAATTATTGCTACATGCATATATATATATATGTATATATATATATGCTTATATTCCTGCATATAAGCTGCTCAGTCTGTATATTGTTACCCATATACATGTGTTCCGGGTTGATCAATTAATATGTTCTTCTTTGGATAATCAATTAGTATGTTCTTCTCTGGAAAAAAAATCCTTTTCTCCCACTTCTAGCATCCCTTACCTTTTGCAGGACTGAGGACCAGTGAGCTTTCTGTGTCAGCATGTCAACTGATGTTGTCCTTGCTCAGTATATATTTAGACAGCCATGTTGACAAGACTTTACTAGTATAGCTTTTCTGGTGGGTGACAGAGAAAAGAGCGGGTGGCTTTGAGAATGTGGCTTTGATGTAAACTCACTTTCCAAGTGCCGTATCCTGGCACAGGGAAGTCTATTAGGCAGGGGTTCACAGGCAATGTGTCAGTGCGGTGTCTGTCAGTTTCTGTTGAAGAAGAGAGAAAACAGCTGCAGACATTGTGTCCTGAGACTCTAATGTCTACTAGAGCCTAACCTTACAATCTTACAGGATCTTTTCTACTTAAACGTTGATCATTTTTGCCAAAAAAAAAAAAAGTCATAGGTTATAACAGATGGTTCTATGTATGCAGCCTAATGCAAAATAACAAATATACTTAACACATTTCATTTTATTTTAAATTCTTTAATTATTTCTTGTGATTTGGTTGCCAAATTATCAGCAGTGAGCTTTGTAGATGACAGATCTGTTGCAATATCAAAAGGTTGACCATGCCTTCAAGATAAGGCCTGTATTTTTTTTTTTTTGAGAAAGTTTTAAATCAATGCATGGAACTTGTTGTTGAATGTGGTTTTATGTACACCAGGCCAGCCTTGATTTCACTGTGTAGCCAAAGATGACCTCTCTGCCTCCTGAGTGCCAAGATTATGGTTGTGCATTGCGCCATTCCCTTGGGATTGTCCTAGGGCTCAAACTCAGGGCTTTGTGAACTCTAGCTAAGATTCTAACCTGGGCTACCCTTCAGCCTATGCAGAAACCAGTCTTATTCTTTGCTAATCACTCCATGACCCCATTCCATGACCTAGCCACTTTAAAATAAAGCATGAGGTCTCAAGGAATACATATGGGCAAATGGCTCATTTCCATTCCCTTTGGGATTTGTTCCCCACTTCTTGGCTCCTTTAAAATACCTTATCTCCTGTGGCTGGTGCCCAGGAGAGCCCAGAGAGAGCCTGTGGAAAGCTAAACTTTAGATGCTTTGTGCTGGCTTTTCTGCAGCCGGCCCCATGCTGTTCAACAATCTGCAAATGCATCCACAGAAAATGCAGGATATTGGGCTCCCCTCCAGTGCTTTTCCCTTCTCTCTGGGTTCTTGGCTCCACATCTAATAACCAACTGTCTTGATTGCTCTCTGATACCTTCCCAGGTTTTTTTTTCAGTTGTTTTGATTTTTTTGTATTTACCTTTTCTAGTATTCTTGTTGTAGACTTGGGTCAGCTGTATACTAATCCACTATACCCAGAAATAGAGATCTTCAGTTGCTATATTTTTGGTCTGCGCATTAAAACCCTAAAAAAAAAAATGGGCATGGTCAATATAATAAAGTTTACTTCTAATCTAGAATGATTAAGTAAATGTATGCCCATAGTCCAAATAAGATTCATGGATTTAGACATTTCAAATGAGTCTTTTGTTCCTTGAAATTCCAAAACTCAGGATGCAGTTTGGAAGTATTTATATTTATTAATACAATTCAATGTATAACATATTTAGTTCAACTGAAATCAAAGATATAGGGACTGGAGAAATGCTCTGTGGGAAAGAGCATTTGCTATATTCTTTCAGAGTCTAGCACTGAATGGAGCTGCTCACAACCACATGTAACTCCAGCTCTGGGGGATATGATACCCTCTTCTGGCCTCCAGGTGGACCCCCAACTTGCAAGCAATACACACACACACACACACACATACACACACACACACACACACACACACACATCTCTTTTTAAATCCATGAAATAGCATGTTCTTGTTGCAGCAAGTATTTTACAAAATTAGCTCTTGTTGTAGCTGGCATTTATTGTACATAAGTACTTAATCCACATTCTCATTAAATACAACTCATTAAGTATGCAAAAGATTATTGCTATTTATATATCTGAGATGAAGAAACAAGAAAAAGGACAAAAGGATCCTGATGAAAGGCATTGGAGAAGCCAAAATTCCAACTCAAGTGTATTTTATTGCAAAGCCTATTGGTGTATGTGTTGCATACATTCTTGGAGAAGAAGTTTTCATCTTGTTAGATTTGGAAAAGAGATGTTGAATATGAACTATAAATAAATATAAATAGGGATGCATATAGGCAGATATCTATCAACTGAAAAATAGCATTTTCTGATATTGTTTGTGCTAACAACACCCAAGGACAAACGAAGCCATTGCTATCACCTCTTCTCATCAAGTTTGCTCAATCTGCCACAACCTTTTAATAGTTTGCGATCCCCACTGGGAAAGCCAGCACAGAAGCTTCAGCAGGAGCTGCAGCTGTTCCCACATCCCTGCTTGTTAGTTCAGTAATGTGGAAGGGGATATGAAGGCTGTGGGGCCCCCATGATGATGATATTATTGGACTTTAGTATACTATTAACAATTTGCAATACAAATGACTTGTCTGCAGGAAGGGAATCGCACTGTAGTCATGCCCAATCAATGTAAGAATTCAAAACAAGCTAACATGTGGGGAAGCACAGGTGGGGGTACCAAGAACTAAGCTTTCAGCTTGCCACCAGCCTGCCAGTCAGAGAGTTCAAAGTCAGAACACAAGTGTATTGTAGAATTCTCCATCCCTGTCCCTGAAAATAGACAAAGATAAAGGAAAAACCCCATCTTCCTTGAACACAGAAAAAGAATGTCTTTTGCTTCTGTGCTTAGACTCCTAGTACCACCCTCCGAAGACCATGCAGGGATGTACTTTTTGACATTGTGCCTTGATGTCGTCTATAACTTCCTGGAGCTCTATTCATAGTTATCCTGGGATTCACAAGGTAGCAGAGCTGAGGGCTAGACATAGCCGACTGTAGACCAGACAGATGTAGATTGAAATTGTTCCTCACACAGTGAATGAAGGTTTAGGGTATATCTTCACAATAGATCATAATTTTAGTGTTTGATGTGTTAGTTCTCAAAGTGCTTTGTTCACCCTCTTAGTGATGGGTATGTAACAGAAATCCTGTCTAAAATGAGGGTCAAGCATTTCTGACCAAAGGGGAGGGTTGAGAGTCTATACAGATTTAAGGAAGAATGTAGCACAGGCTCTGGTCTAAATGGAACTACATTTGGTCAATTGGATTTCCCTTTCCTCTTTTGGAGCAATGGGTTTCCTTTTTTTGTTTCTTTTAGGGACAAAAGCCTTAGGAGCTTTTAAATTTATACTTTGACTTCACGTCCTACACCTATTAGGATTCAATTTTCTTTATGTTGGCCACAAGATTTAAGGGGTATTGAGAAAATGATTTACTGAAAGCAATTAAAATCAATCATTAAAACTAACCAATGATCCCCTCTCTGAATCATATTAGTCTGCCGTCTGAAGACACTTAGTCTTAATTTCTAGAATTAAGGCAAAGTTTTGAACCCTAAATGGGAAGAACACATCATTATTTACTTGAATACTGACTATTTGTTTTGCTTTAATGTGTGACTGTAAAAAAAAAAAATGCAGTCATTTTGATAGCTGGGTATTTGATTATTTTGAAGTCCCCCAGTATGGTCTTAGGAGTTGACTCAAGCTCAATGTTGGCCCACAGGAGCCCCAGGCTCACCTTCTCCATGCGTGGCTCCTGTGTGCTTAAGTGTCCATCTCCACCCGCTCACTGTTCTCAGATGGATTTGCCTTCCAGTGAGGAACTCTACACATTCCAATTGCTCCTCAGACTTTATTGATTACCAGGACACAAGACGAAGCTCATGTTTGCTTGAGTAAATGATGAAAATGGTTGAGAACTTCTACTCTACACAATTAAATCAAAACCGACCGATAACCATCATACTTGTTAGGTTGGTTGAAGGATTTTAAAATAGAATAGAATTGAATACAATGGGAGTGTGGAGTTGACAGACTCAGCAGAGGACTTGTAGTTCCTGCCTTTAGTCTGGTCCCCTTTAACAAACTCTAGAGCGCTATATAATAACTCAAGCCTGCCTTCCCATCAGGATCACCTGGGGGACTTGTTACTGCAGAGGTTGCTGCCAGTTTCTTATTCTCGGTAAGTCTGAGGTGAGACTGAGAATTTCGTGTTCTTAACAAGCTCTCCAGTGGTACAGATGGGCCTAGTACAGTTAAAACATTTGAAGATTGATTGGGGAGCTATGTAGCCCAGGCTGGCCTTGTACCCCTGAACTATTACCAGTACCTCAGTGACTCCACTAGGCCTGGACTGGAGGCAAAAATATTCCTGCCATTATTGCTGCCCTGATTCTCCCAGGCAAGGGCATGGAGCGTAGACAAAGGCACAGCATCCCATACATGGAGAAGGTATTGTTGCAGCGTGAGTTCCAGGAGGTTGACTGATGGACCCTGTGAAGCTGCTGCCTAGAGAAGCCCTGGGTTCCCCTAGATCTGCCAGTGTCTCCTGTCAATTTGTGAGAGAGTCTGAGAAGTGGCCCCTTGTTGTGCTGTGGTTTTCAGTTTGTTTTCTGCCTCATTAACTAGAAGGAGGGTAAAAGTGAGGCTGGGGCTCAGTGACCTGCTTCAGAATAACCAGGAAAGGTCATTAGTGGTTTTTAAAGCAGGACAAATTTCATCCCTCCTGGGTCTTCCTACTGGTGGATTATACAATGAGATGTTTACTTCTCTGAAACGGTGACCTGATATGATATTTTGTCTCCATTCTTTCTTGTTGCTTTTTATTATTCTAATGAATGTTTTTATTTTACAAAAAAGAAGAAGAAAAACAAGCCTTGCAAACATTAATGAATATTGCTTTGCACTCCTGGCTTCCCCTTCTAGATCATGAACTGTTGAAACTGGGGCAGGCTCGCTTTCTCGTCTCTACCAACTCTTACGTTTTGATGAACATTCCAGGGCAAGCTACAAAGATCATGACCCTTCACCACTAAATAATTCAGTATGTTTTGCCCAACAACAAGGCCGGCTTCATGCATAATCACAGCGAAATTATCCTTTCCAAAATATTGATTCAACCATGTATCCATATGCTTCCACATTCTAATCTTGCCCATTGTCCCATTATCTATTTATCAGCATTTACAGTTGCATCCCAAGGGCTCAATCTTGGTCACAGGGTTCCTTCAGCTGCTCTGTCTTTCTCCTGTGCTTTAACTTGGAACTTATTCAGACATTGTCTTGCAGAGGGTGGACTGCTGTGAAGCATGCACGCTAGCCCTGCTGCAGTATGTCAAGATTGGTTATTACTTTTCATATAATTTGATCCAATCTATGCACTTGGGGAAGGATGCTCCTAAAGTGACACTTTACCTTTTTCAGTGACTCCTATCAGCAAATGCCTGCTGTCATTTTATCCCACTAATGAAGAACAGTGCTTTGTTTATTTGTTGACAGTGTGGTCTACCACATTCCTTCGTTGAAAAGACGTTTTGTTCTTTTGGTTATTAATATGTGTTATTATGAGAAATACGGAAAGTATATAAATGTCTTTCCTGGGAGCAAACGTTCACCTGATGTCTTTAATGTCCATTACCAAGTCCTCACTGTACCAGTTATTTATTTCCACGAGACTCTCCTGCATTGCTAGATCTTGCATTTCACAATAAGAAGCAAACAAAGCTTTCTTCCACCTCCTATTATAACCATCATGAAAGAAGAGGAATTTTTATTGTTGGAGAATTTCACACATGGAGATAAAATAGTTTAATCAAATCCACATTCCTTTTCCCTCGCCTTCAAATTTTCCCCTACTCCTCATACTTTTCTCTCTCAATTTCTTGTTCTCTCTTTCTCTATGTCTCTCTTCATGTCTCTCTGTCTCTGTCTCTTTTTTCCCGTTCTTTCTCTCTTTTTCTCTCCCCTCTTTATGTAAACCCCCTGGCTCCTCTCGGTCTTGCCTATACACACGTGGGTACAATACTCCCTAATGGCACATGGAGCAACATGTCTGAAGAAAGCTTACTGAATACCCAGCAGCCATCAATTGCCAAATGCACCTCAGCTAGGGGTGGGACTTTATAAACCCTGCCCCCACCCATGCCAGGATTTTGGCTGGCTTTATCTTATACAGGTCTTGTGCATATAGTCACAGATACTGTGAGCTCCTGGATTCAATGACTCTGTCATGTTAAGCAAATGTTTTGCTGCCGAGATTGAGTGAATGTGGGATACTCAGCTCTAAATAGGACTTCTATGTCAACATCACTCCCTACTTGAGATGCGATCACAGAAGAGAGGGCAGAAAGAGTATAAGAACCAGAAGAGGAATTTTCAAAAAAAGAAAAAAACTTGAGCCTGTCCCATAAGCTACTGTTTCAGACTGCTGAAACAAAGGGTCTGAAACAATTAAAAAATTTCCAGAAATCCATGCAAGGAAAAGGGAAAGACAGTCTATGCTACCATTCAAAGGAGGAACTTGCCTCCCAGGGAAAGAGTTCTCAGAATTTTAATGACATCATATTGTATTACCTTGCAGGGCAGAATTGAGCCCCAGCAATGATGAACCAGCGATGAACAGGACCAGACTCTAACTGGGGTAGTTTAGTTATATGAACCTTTAAGCCTTCTACTTAACACTATCCTGTGGAAGGGCTTCTGTAGGTATTACCACTGGTGGAAAAGCAGACCAAGGAAGAGATAAGAATGAGAATTTGGGACAGTGCCAGTTTTTTTTTTTTTTTTTGTGGGCACTGGGTAAAGAGCTGCAGAAACTGAGCCTACGGTTTATTTTCTTTACACATTTAAGCACAGTAGAACTTTCGACCTGTGACCTATATAAAAAGAATACATTGTATTGACTGATAAACAGAGCTCGGAATCTGTGTGCTATAAGCAGAAGGATTGGTTCTACTGGTAGAGAATGCAAAGTATTATCTGGGACCTCTTTTATAGGGGTGGGTTCTCTTCACTTGAGACACAAGGCTCAGGATTAGGGCCTAAAGGATGCACTGAATACTAGGGGATTGAGGAAGGCTGGCTCATAGAACAGCAAAAAAGATCCCCGGGTTGATGAAGCGTTTTTCACCCTGGCAGTCCAAGTGAGTTGACGTCATTCATTTCCTTCCACTGAAGAAAAAGGCCCACGTGACTGGCAGTCCTGGTCTTTTCAATGCTCATTTTAAGCTGTGCTTCCTATATGCACTAACCCTCAGGGCTGCAGAGATGGTTCTGAGAATCCCTGCTCACACATGCTCATTCACAACCACTTTTAAACCAATATACACAATTAAAGATGAAAATAAAAAATTTTAAAAGCAAACCAAACGAAAAACAACTTGGGGCCTAGAAATGTGTTTTAACGTTTAACTTTTTTTTTAATTTTTTTATTTTGTTTTATTTTTTACTTATTCGCTTTATATCTGACTCATTGACCCCCTCCCACTGAGTCCCTCCCACAATAATTTCTTCACTCCCCTCCCCTTCTCCTCTAAACAGGTAGGTTACTCCCTCACTATCTCCCCACCCTGGGACTTCAAGTCTCTGCTAGGCTAGGTGATTATTCTCCCACTGAGGCCAGTCAAGGCAGCCCAGCTAGAAAAATATATCCCACATACAGGCAATAGCTTTTGGGATAGGTCCCGCTCCACCTGTTCAGGGCCCACATGAAGACCAAGCTGCATATCTGCTTCATATATGTGGGGAGTCCTAGGTCCAGTGCACGCATTTTCTTTGGTTGGTGGTTCAGTCTCTGAGAGCCGCAAGGGTGCAGATTAGTTGTTCTGTTGGTCTCACTGCAGAGTTCCTACCCCTTCAGGGGACACAATCCTTCCTCTTATTCTTTCATAAGAGTCCCCAAGCTCCATCCAGTGTTTGGCTGTGAGTATCTGTAAAGCCCTCCTAAAAAGAGTTCCTATTACTAGAAATTTAAGAAATTGAGAAGCTCTTGTTCTCTCTCTTGTTCTGAAGCTCCAAAGAATTGGTCATCTCTATAGAACTTCATCATGCCGTTTTATTATCTCCGCTGTCCTTTGCTGAGACTGGAGTCTGAAAACCCTACTTGGTCTTCTCTGCCTTTTCTGCAAGTTAGACTGAATCCTTTTCCAGACTTTCCAGGACCAGAACCCTATCCTTCATTCTTCTTGGGGATGATTTGATATGGTAATTGTATTTTGGGTATTCAGAGCTTCTGGGCTAATATCCACTTATCAGTGATTGTATTCCATGAGTGTTCTTTTGTGAATGCGTTTACCTCACTTAGGATGATATTTTCCAGATCCAACCATTTGCCTAAGAATTTCATGAATTGATTGTTTTTAATTGCTGAGTAGCATTCCATTGTGTAAATATACCACATTTTCTGTATCCATTCCTCCATTGAGGGATATCTGGGTTCTTTCCAGCTTCTGGCTATTATAAATAAGGCTGCTATGAACATAGTGGAGCATGTGTCCTTATTGCATGCCAGGGAATCCTCTGGGTATATGCCCAGGAGTGGTATAGCAGGGTCCTCCAGAAAGTGTCATGCCCAGTTTTCTGAGGAACCACCAGACTGATTTCCAGAGTGGTTGTACCAGCTTGCATTCTCACCAGCAGTGGAGGAGTGTTCCTCTTTCTCTACATCCTTTCCAACACCTGCTGTCTCCTGAGTTTTTAATCTTAGCCATTCTGACTGGTGTGAGGTGAAATCTCAGGCCTGTTTTGATTTGCATTTCCCTAATGACTAATGATGTTGAACATTTCTTAAGGTGTTTCTCAGCCATTCGAAGTTCTTCAGGTGAAAATTATTTAGCTCTGTACCCCATTTTTAATAGGGTCATTTGGTTCTCTGGAGTCTAACTTCTTGAGTTCTTTGTAAATGTGTTTTAACATTTAATGGCAATCGCCACTCTTACAGACAACATGAGTTCATTTCCCAGCACAGACAGCTTATAACCACCTATACCTCCAGATCCAGGGGATCCAACTCATGTGCAAGGTGATAAATATAGATCTATTTGCATTCTTCTACATGAAGACATCCATACAATGAGGTTTTTATTACTATTGCTCTGTAGTACAGCTTGAATTCAGGGATGGTGCTACTTCCTGAAGTATATTTATTGTTCAAGATCATTTTAGCTATCCTCAGTTTGTTTGTTTGTTTTTCCATATGAAGTTGAGAATTGTTCTTTCACAATCTGAGAAGAATTGGGTTTGAAGTATGATGGGAATTGAACAGAATCTGTAGATTGCTTTTGGTAAGATGGCCATTTTTACTATGTTAATTCTACTTATCAATTAACATGGAAAATCTTTCCATCTCTTGATATCTTTCTCATAATGTTTATAAGTTTGGATATTTTGTACCCTCATTTTCATTGAATTCTAGAAATGTTTTCTTCAGAGACTTGAAGTTCTTGTCATACAGGTCTTCACTGGCTTAGAGTCACATCAAGGTATTTTATACTATTTGTGGCTATTGTAAAGGGTATTATCTCCAAAACTTCTCTTCTTTCAGCCTGTTTTTCACTTGTGTAGAGGAAGGTTACTGATTTCTTTGAGTTAATTTTGTATCCAGCCACTTCTGTAAAGATGTTTAAGACCTGTAGTTCTCTGGTATAATTTTGGGAGTCACTTACATATACTATCATATTACCTGTGAATAGTGATATCTTTACTTCTTCCTTTCCAATTTGTATCCCTTTGATCTCCTTTAGTTGTATTATTGCTCTAGCTAAAACTTCAACTACTGTATTGAAAAGTTAGAGAGAGAGTAGACAACCTTGTCTTGTTCACAATTTTAGAGAAATTGTTTTGTTTTTTCCATTTAATTTGATGTTGGCTATTGGCTTTTCATATATTGTCTTTATTATCTTTAGGTATCCACCTTGTATCACTGATCACTCCAAGAATTAAACATGAAGGGGTGTTAGATGTTGTCAAATGCTTTTAAAGCATCTAATGAGATGATCATGTAGTTCTTTTAAGTTTATTTATATGGTGGATGACATTCATGGATTTTCATATACTGAGCCATCCCTAAGATGAAGCCTACTTAATCATGGTAGATGATGTCTTTGATATGTTTTTTGATTCAGTTAGCAAGTATTTTTGCATCAATGTTCATAAGGGAAATTGGTCGGAAATTATCTTTCTTTGTTGAGTCTTTGTGTGGTTTAGGTATCAGGGTGACTGTGGCCTTAAAGAATAAGTTTAGCTATATTTCTTCTGTTTCTATTTTGTGGAATGTTTTGAGGAGTACTGACACTATCTCTTCTTTGAAAATATGGTAGAATTTGATTCTAGAACTATCTTTATCTCATTACGGAAGTGTCTTTTTTTTTTCTTTTCCTTTTTTTTTTTTTTTTTTTTTTTTTGGTTGAGAGACTTTAATGACTGCTTCTATTTCCTTATGTGTTATACGACTATCCAGATGGTTTATCTGATCTTGATTTATCTATAGTAATTGGTATCTGTCTAGAAAATCATCTTTTATTTAGATTTCCAATTTTATAGAGTATAGGCTTTTGAAGTAAGACATAATGATTCTTTGAATTTCCTCAGTAACTGTTGTTATGTCTCCCCTTTCTTTCTGATTTTGTTAATTTTGGTACTGTCTTTCTGCCTTTTAGTTAGTTTGACAAAAGTTTTGTATATCTTGTTTATTTTCCCAAAAATAAACAGCTCTTGACTTCATTGATTTTTGTTATTCTCTTTGTTTCTAATTGATTGATTTCAGCCCCAAGTTTGATTATTTCCTGCCATCTACTCCTCCTGGGTGTATTTGCTTCTTTTTTCCTTTTTCTAAATCTTTCAGGTATATTTTTAAATTGCTGCTATGAGAACTTTCTAATTTCTTAATGAGGACACTTGGTGCTCTTAACTTTCCTCTTAACATTTCAGTCATAATGTCTATAAATTTGGATATTTTGTACTCTCATTGTCATTGAATTCTAGAAAGTCTTTAAATTTCTTATTTTTTCCCTGACCCTGTGATTATTGAGCAGAGTTATTCAGTTTCCATGCATGTGTAGGTTTTCCTTGGTCTGTGTGGTTGTTAAAGTCTATCTTTAATCCATGGAGCTCTGGTAAGATTCATTGGATAATTTCAATCTTCTTGTATGTGTTGAGGCTTGCTTTGTGACTGTTTATATGGTCAGTTTTGGGAGAAGATTCTGTGAGGTGCTGAAAAGATGGTATTTTTTTGTGTTCAGGTGAAATGTTTTATAGATATCTATTAGGTCCATTTGAGTCAGAGTGAAGTTACTCTGTTAATTTTGTTATTTCTCTGTTTAGTTTTTTGTCTCAATAACCTATCCATTGATGAGGGTGGGTGTAAAGTCTCCAACTATTAATGTGTGGGGTTCAAAGTGTGGCATAAGCTTTAGTAATGTTTCTTGTATTAATGTGAGTGTCCCTGAATTTGGGACATAGATGTTCAGCATTGAGGTGTCCTCTTGGTGGATTTTTCCTTTGATGATTGTGAAGTGTCTGTCCATGTCATTTTTTATTGCTTTCAGTTGAAATTCTATTTTATTAGAAATTAGAATGTCTAATCCAGCTTGTTTCCTGGGTATGTTTGTATATAAAACTTTTAACCAGCCCATTATACTGATAGAATGACTACCTTTGTTGCTGAGACGTGTTTCTTATATGCAGCAGAAAAATAAATGGATTCTGTTTAGACATCCATTCAGTTACCCTGTTTCTTTTTTACTGGGGAATGAAGTCCACTGATGTTGAGAGATAATAATAATAATAATGATTGTTAGATCCTATTATTTTGATGGTAGTCCTGGTGGTGGTGTGTGCATGTTTGTGTGCACATTTGTCTTCTGATTATTTTAATGGTTTGAAATTATGTATTTCTCGTTGTTTTTGAGTGTAGTTAGCCTTATTGGTTTGGAGTTTCTCCTTCTAGTATCCTGTATATGGCTGGGTTAATGGAAATTTATTGTTTAAATTTGTTTTTGTCATGAGAAATCTTTTTTCTCCATCTATGGTGATTCAAAGTTTCACTAAGTATAGTAATCTGTGGTCTCTTTGGCTCTTCAGGACATCTACCCAGGTTCTTCTATGTTTTAGAGTCTCAGTTGAACAATCAGTTATAATTCTGATAGGTCTACCTTTAGATATACTTGGCCTTTTTCCTTTGCTGCTTTTAAAAAATTTTCTTTGTTCTGTATATTTAGTATTTTGATTATTATGTGTTGGAGGATTTTCTTTTCTGGTCCATTGTGTTTGGTGTTCTGTCAGCTTCTTGTGCATTTATAAGTATCTCTTTCTTTAGGTTGGGGACATTCTCTTCTATGATTTTGTTGAAGATGTTTTCTGGGCCTTTGAATTGAGAATCTTCTCCTTCTATTTCTATTATTCTTAGGTTTTGTCTTTCCATAATGTCCCACATTTCCTGGATATTTTACATCATGAACTTTTAAACTTTTTTTTATTTTCTTTGGCCAAGATGTTGATTTCTTCTATTGTATCTTCTACATCTGAGATTCTCTCTTTTATCTCCAGCACTCTGCTGGTGATGCTTATATCTGTAGTTCCTGTCCTTTTTCCTAGGTTTTCCATCTCCAGGATTGCCTCAGTTGCTTCTATTTCCCTTTCCAGGTCTTGGACAGTTTTATTCATATTCTTCACCTGTTTGATTATATCTTCCTGAGTTTCTTTATATTTATTTGCTTCTTTTAATTTCTCTACCTGTTTGAATGTATTGTCAGTATTTCCTTAAGGAATTTATTCATGTCCTCTTTAAAAGGCCTCTATCATCTTTATAAGATTATATTTAAGATCCTCCTCTTCTGGAACACTCCTCCACTGCTGGTGGGGTTGCAAATTGGTACAACCACTCTGGAAATCAGTCTGGCGGTTCCTCTGAAAACTGGGCACCTCACTTCCAGAAGATCCTGCTATACCACTCCTGGGCATATACCCAGAGGATTCCCCACCATGTAATAAGGATACATGCTCTACTATGTTCATAGCAGCCCTATTTATAATTGCCAGATGCTGGAAAGAACCCAGGTATCCCTCAACAGAAGAGTGGATGCAAAAAATGTGGTATATCTACACAATGGAGTACTATTCAGCCATTAGAAACAATGAATTCATGAAATTCTTAGGCAAATGGATGGAGCTAGAGAACATCATACTAAGTGAGGTAACCCAGACTCAAAAGGTGAATCATGGTATGCACTCACTAATAAGTGGTTATTAACCTAGAAAACTGGAATACCCAAAACATAATCCACACAACAAATGAGATACAAGAAGAAAGGAGGAGTGGTCCCTGGTTCTGGAAAGACTCAGTGAAACAGTATTCGGCAAAACCAGAACGGGGAACTGGGAAGGGGTGGGACGGAGGACAGGGGAAGAGAAGGGGGCTTACGGGACTTTCGGGGAGTGGGGGGGGGCTAGAAAAGGGGAAATCATTTGAAATGTAAATAAATTATATCGAATAAAAAAAAAGGATCCTCCTCTTCTGCTTAAGTTTCATTAGGATGCCTAGATGTTATTGTAGCAGGATAACTAGACTCTGGTAGTGCTGTATTGCCCTGGTTCTTGTTAATTGTGTTCTTACATTGTTCTTTAGGCGTCAAGTTTTCCCTGGTATTGGCTGGATGATCCTGATGGCAGCAGGACATCTTGGGAAGGTGGGTGGAGTCATGGGCTAGACAATGCATGTCAGGCTATCCAACTCTGCTGGCTGTGACTTAACCAGACCCCACTGGCAACGGATTGGTGGGGCACTAGTCCAAGTTAGTAGTTCTTGGGTCTCTGCAGGCCTCCACAGAGTAGTAGTAGGCTCTTGGGGCCACACAAGGGTACTCAGGACCAAAGAGTGAGCCCAGAGATAGACAGTGGAGCTACGAGGACCGTGAGCAACTAACTTACCTCTGTAGGCTGTGTCTTGGGTGGGCCTGGCTACAAAGGGATTTGATGGGGGCAGGATTCCAAGCTGGATAGTTTTGGGACCCCTGAAGGTATTCATGGGTAAGCAGGATGGTTGTACGGTCCTGAAAGTCTCCTCCAGACCCAGGAATAAGCCCAGAGATAGACAATGGGGGTCTGGGGACAAAGTGCAACTCACCTCTGCAAGCTGTGTATTGGTCACTTAGACTATTTTCTCTGTTCCTTTTCTCACTGTGGCCACATGAATTATTCTCCTCCCTCTGTTTTCACTATTTTTTTGCTTTTTAATTAGCATCTTGGTGATGGTTCTAAATGGCTGACACAGAGTCCAAGGTGTGGGTTTAAAAGCTATGATAATGCCATCACTTGGTATATTGGAGCTGAAATGAAAGAACTGCTTTGTGAAAGGGAGTTAGTAGTTCCTGACAAGTCTTATTATGTTATGCTTTGCCCACTTCTGTTTTTGTGATGAGAAAGATTTCACACAATTCTAACAACATTCTGGGCCACATTGCCAAGAAGACTAACCCTGCCATAACCCTGGCTAGTCTTGAACTTACTCTGTAGCCAATGACTTCAAACTCCTGATTCTCCCATAGCTACCTCCCAAATGCCAAAATTACAGCTTGGGACACCCAGGCTTGGTATTATTTTGACAAATCTTTAAAATATGAATCACAAACAGTTCTGGAAAATTTGACAGAATGATTTGTGCTAAATTGAACTGACTTCATGATTGTTCCTGTAAAATTCCTTTCTAGTTCTTGGTATTGATTTGATTAACACAGAATTTTCTGTGTGCTGGCCTTGAAACACTTCTATGTCCTGGTAAGAACAGGCAAGAAGCATGGTATGGCAGAGAATTCGTAGTCTGAGTCTCTGTACTTAGAAGCAGATCTTTTTCTGTTTCTTCATCTACATGTGGCAACTTGTAAAAGATGAAACCTTACTTTACCAGTGAGGCAGTATGTTTCTATTTCCAGTTTTGAGCAGTTGACCTTATATTTAAAACATGTATATGCAAATATAAGGTTGATTGACTGTATGTAAAATTATGCATATTTTAGATACTTTGAATACTCCAAATATTATAACAATCTGAATAATTCAAATATGTAGATATTTTAGATACTTTATCAGGTCACAATGCTTAACAAAATTGTCTGATGATTACAACTAAATTGTTATATAAGCTACAACTAGTGGCTTATATGTCATATGTTTTTCATGGATTTAATTACCCATATTAAATAAAATCATGATTTGCACTGAGTATCTGTAACAGGCTCAAGATACCAACATATAGTTTAACCTTAGTAACTAATCTCTGCCTGGGATTAGAAGGTCACATGGCTCATTAACTAATTATACATAAGCTAACTAAACTGTAATCGATTGACCAGCTCATGGGCTAAGCTGTAGCTCATTAAGTTATTATCTATTGCACTTCTCTTTCTCTCTAAATGCTGGTTGATTGCTTTAGAATCTGGATTCTTAGAATCTGCTTTAGTTTTGAGAGACACCTAATTCACAGCCTACTTTTCTGTTGGGTAAATATAATTTACCCAATTTAATTAGTTTACAGATTGGAGAGATGGTCCAGTGATTAAGAGTCCTGGATTTTTTTCTAAAGAGCCATAATTTGGGTCCCAGAACATGGTTTGATTGATTTACAACTGCTTATAATTCCAACAGGGAAAGTTTTAAATTTTGTTATGAAGATGTAGGTCATTGGTACAATAAGCACTCAGTACATACCCTGGAGTTAATTCCTTGGACCACAAACAACAACATCATCATCATAAAACAAACAAACAAACAAACAAAAACCCAGGAAGTCCCCAATATCTAGGTGTCTCCTCTAAGGTCATTGGACTCCAATCTTGCCTAAGCATAATGTGCTATGTCTTTAACTTTGCTTGTTGTAAAGATCTCTTCTCACCCATCTGGAAAGTGGGATGTGCATTGGAAACAGTATATTTTGCTGAAAAGCAAGGCTTGTTTGTTTTCCTATCTTTTAAATAAACACATCTAGGCTGCTCTGTTTGGCTTCTATCAATGAAGGTCGATGAAGACATTTTCTGAAATCAGCAGGGTAGATACTTAGCTGGTTATTTTTCTTGGTTTCTCTTTATTTGTTTAGGGTCTTTTTTTTTTCCTCCTCAAAGATGATGGTTTGTAGTCTAAAAATACACTTCTTAAGAGTCATCTTTATTTAGCTTACAAACTTCAATAAAGACATATTGTCTGTATGCAGTTTCAAACTGGTGATGCAGCATGGGGGCAAGCTGACTGAAAGAGCAAGAAATGAACCAAATCCTGTTGAGAGAGAATGGGAACTGTAATGACTCTGGTTATAAGCACAGACCCCCCACTAGCCCTTGATTGGCCATTCTCTGTGAATGAGTATTTGAAAAGAGCTGTTACCCCAGTCAAAGATGGCCTTGAGAAAATAAAAAGGAAGGACCAGATTAGATACTTGCTTGTTTGGGCAGCATTTGGCATCTTAAGTTCCTCCCTGCATTGTCCCCCTCACAGAATATGAAACAAGAGAAGAGAGGAAATGGTCGAATTTTAGAGGTGCACATCTAATCTTTAATGTGCTTTGCAAATGAATAGAACACAGGGAGATTACTCTGCCAGGTTGGGGAGCTAGGGGTTCATCAAGGCAAGTTCATTACAGTGATGACAAGAATGTGAGCGGACACTTTGCTGTGGTCACAGTAGTCACTGCAGTGTCTCAGTCATATATTCCGAGTGCTTGTGTGTCTCACCCACTGGGTGAAATCCTCTTCGCAAGCTCAAGGCATAGATTAATATGTAACATTTGAACTGTTCATTGTCAAATGGGGGGTGGGGAGGAAAATGAGTTTGCTTTTCCAAAGATAATATTCTGAAACACCATTCCCTCAATTTATTAGTAGGTAGAGAACACTTGTCCATGGTAACATCCTAAACACCCCAGGACTCATGACCAAAGCAAAAGCAACTGTTGCCTTCCACTTTTTCATATTAGGCTCTATTCCATGTTTTCTTTCCTTTTTCTTTCTTACTTTTTTTTTTTGTTTTTTCTATGGAGTGTGTGTGTGTGTGTGTGTGTGTGTGTGTGTGTGTGTTGGATGTCTTGTGTGCATGTTTTTGCATGTGTGTCAGTACAAATGAGGACCAAAGATGATGTGGCCATCATCCTTGGTCTCTCTTTGATCTTCTTCATGGAGCTCTCAGTCAACCCTGGAGCTTTTTTTTAGGCTAGTCTTCCCAACAATCTTCCTCTGAGGATCCCCTGGAGATTTTGAGGATAAAATTACAGACAGGACACTAGACCCACCCTGCATTTGCATGGTTTCCTAAAGTCTGAGCTCCATCCTTACACTTGCCCAGCCAGCTCTTCTATAGTGCCAAGCCATCTTCCATAGTCCCTATTCTGTTTGGGGTTTTTTGTTTGTTTGTTTGTTTGTTTATTTGTTTTTTAAGGACAGAGATATATGGCTCTCTCATAGTAATCCTTCCTTTGGCTTAGGCTCTGTTTTTCAAGCAACTAAACTGAGATTTTAAAAAGGTAATATATGTAAGGACACAGAGGAAAATGAAATTTCCACCTATGTGAATTGGAACTGATAAATACGTGAAATAAAAAACAACAACAACAATGGTTTCTGCATTTAAGCTGACCTATCAACCTATATAAGATGTCAACATCTAAATGTTTTTGTTGTATGTAATCTATAAAAATGTTTTAAAATGAACATTTGTTTACAACTTGAGTTCAGTTGTACAGCATTGGTCCACACTAATCACTTCCAGCAAAACTATCCTATTTGTGTAAAGACCTCTGAATTTTAATGGTAGCTTTAGAGTGTGCTGTTAGGTCTCTGGTTTTTCAGACAAATCAGATTCCTGATTGTGCTCTGCCTCCATCTGAGGGACTTGGCGTGTGGGTCTTTACTTCTTCATTATACTGCCCTTTAAAGTTGATTTGTGTCAGGGAGTATGCACATTATTTTAGCAGCTTAGCTCTCTCTGTCTCCTTTCTGTAACTGTGATGAGTTCATCAGTTGTATGTAAAATAAAGAGTGTACCAGGGAAGAAACAGTAACATATACCATACCATCTATATGTAAATGGATATAGTAAATAGATGCTTCTCTAGGAAAGACAGAAAATATTTATTTTCTGCTCCTGTCTTGCACAAATCAAAGTGTTGTGGACAGGGCTCTGCTTTCTTTTCTTTGGAAAAGAATGACTGTGGTGTGAATACATTTGCATAGATGTGTTTCTATATGTAAGTGCTCTTCACAGAGTACTTTTTCATCTCTGTAAAGGTGATACATTTGCATTACCTCTGCTGAGCAACTATGTTGTAAGATTTGGGTGATTATTTTGCTTCTTCTGAGCTTTTTCGCTGGTTAGAAGATTAAGATGTTAATGAGGAAAGAAAAAGAAGCAGGTGTTAAGGCTTGACTGTGACATGTTGCCACAGGCTTGGTCCCCAGCTGGACTTGCTGCTTTGTGAGGTACTGGAGAATTCAGAAGCTCTGGTCTAGAGGCAGGAAGTCACCAGAGGGGTACCTGTGGAGGCTAGACCTTGCTCTGATCCCTTCTGATCTCCTTCTGTTTCCTGGTTGCCTCAAGGTGAACAACTTTGCTGATAAACCTTTTCACTATGATTACTCTGCCTCAAAGTAGGATAAAAGTGATAAAGTTAGCATCATAGGCAGAAACTTCTCAGTCCATGGGATAAAATACAAACAATTCTTTCCTCTCCTATGTTATTTTTTCCTTTGTTATAAAACACAGCATCAAAACACATGAGTAAGTAGGAAAAAAAAAAAAAAACCTCTGATATTTTCTAGAGACAGGAATCTTGGGATAATCATCCACAAGATTATTGGCAATGATTTATTGCAAGTCCAATAGTGATTTTTTTAAAGTTTATGATTTGTATTATTTTACTTAATAGTGAAGCCAAGATCCCAGGTGTTTTATGAGATGTCCAAATCAATCACTTGTACATATCGATATTCAAAAGTTGTCTGTGTTTGAATTTCCACTTCTGGAAGATAGAGAAGATAAAATGTGTCTTTTATTGAGGTCCTTTCAAGCTTTATCAACTAGCTGAGCACCACAGGTTTGTTTCTACTCTAATCATTAGATGAGTCGAATCTATAAAATGTGTTGAAATGTCTGTTCACACAGGGATGAGTATCAGGCTACTGTAGCCAATTCTGCTCCCTCCTTTCCTCCCTCCCTTCCTCCTTTCCTTCCTCCCTCCCTCTTTCCCTCCCTGGTTCCCTTCCTTCCTTCCTTCCTTCCTTCCTTCCTTCCTTCCTTCCTTCCTTCCTTCCTTCCTTCCTTCCTTCCTTCCTTCCTTCCTTTCATGAATGTGATAGAGGTGGGAGTAATCATAGTAGGCTAATGCACTGACGAGTAAAGGGAAGGGCATAAACAGAAAGAGAAATGGGGACTACAGGACTCTAGAGACACAGGGCTGTTCTCCCCACATACTGGAATAGTTCAAGGGCAGGAGATAGTTTCTTCAGTAAAAATGCAATGATATTGTCTCACCTTAAATACATTTCTCCTCCCTCTTGTAAGAGTTCATAGCTTTGAGTTCATTAGCAGGGATCATGGTCAAAACTTACAAAAACAGCAAATTCAACAGTGATAAGGCTCATTTTGAAATTAATATGTAAGTATATAATTGTAGAAAGAAGGCATGGCGGGGGGTGATGTTTCACTGAACTAAACCTGGAAGAGCAAGTAATTGGGTTCAAATGACATTGTGACTCTTGTCTTTGTACTCTGCAGCCTGATTCCTACTCTCCTAGGCTCCTCCCTAAGACTGCTTCTTGCACAGCATCTAGGAGACGTCTTCCAGGCTTTGGAATTGAAATGTCTCCTCATACTACTTAGAAAACAATTTAAGACCAGGACACACACTCCATTTTCTATCCAGTAGTAGGAAACATACATAATTTAAGGTATAAGATAGCAGTTCTTAACTTTGGATTCAGATATCCTGAATATCAGACTTTACAGTTTGATTCCTAATGGTAGCAAAATTACAGTTATTATGAAGTAGCAACAAAATCATTTAATGGTTGGGGATTGCCACAATATGAGGAACTGTTTTCAAGCATTAGAAAGGTTGAGAACCACTGCCGTAAGGTCTGAACATTTCTCTACATCATCTATATTTGTTATCTCCCGTATTTTTTTCATTTGCAAATACAATTTTTTAAATTTATTTTCTATATCTTTTGTTTACATTCCAAATTATTTTCCTTTTCCCGGTTCCCCCCTCCCCATAAGTCCCATAAGCCCTCTTCCCTCTGCCCATTCCCCAATCACCCCCCCTCTCATTTCTCTGTCCTGGTAATCCCCTACAAGGCTACATCAAGCCTTTCCAGGACCAGGGCCCTCACTTTCCTTCTTCTTGGGAATCATTTGATAAGTTAATTGTGTCTTGAGTATTCAGAGCTTCTGGGCTAATATCCACTTATCAGTGACTGCATTCCATGTGTATTCTTTTGTGTCTGGGTTACCTCACTTAGGATGATATTTTCCAGTTCCAACCATTTGCTTAAAAATTTCATGAATTCATTATTTTTAATTGCTGAGTAGTATTCCATTGTGCAAATATACCACATTTTCTGTATCCATTCCTCCACTGAGGGACATCTGGGTTCAACCCTACATCTGACAGAGGGCTAATATCCAATATATACAAAGAACTCAAGAAGGTAGACTCCAGAGAGCCAAATAACCCTATTAAAAAATGGGGTACAGAGATAAACAAAGAATTTTCACCTGAAGAATTTCAAATGGCTGAGAAGCACCTTAAGAAATATTTAACATCATTAGTCATTAGGGAAATGCAAATCAAAACAACCCTGAGATTTCACCTCATACCAGTCAGAATGGCTAAGATTAAAAACTCAGGAGACAGCAGGTATTGGAAAGGATGTAGAGAAAGAAGAATACTCCTCCACTGCTGGTGGGATTGCAAGCTGGTACAACCACTCTGGAAATCAGTCTGGTGGTTCCTCAGAAAACTGGGCATGACACTTCCAGAGGACCCTGCTATACCACTCCTGGGCATACACCCAGAGGATTCCCCAGCATGCAGTAAGGACATATGCTCCACTATGTTCATAGCAGCCTTATTTATAATAGACAGAAGCCAGATCTACCATATTTTTAACAGATTCTATATTTATTTAGCAGAAGTGGGCATGCACACATTTTTGTGGGCATCTGAGCAAGTATATGCATGTCTGCTCCTCACAGCACTTAGGAAGTAGAGGCCAGAGTACCACAATTACCAGGACTGACTGCTCGAACTATATACACAGATCATGTCACAATAAAACCACAAAATAAAATTCCAAAGAAACACTGAGTGTAAAACTCTGAACAAGTAGCTCTTGTTTTCAGAATCTTGAACTTAGAAAACGAAAATCCGCTTGTGGCTGTGTTTGACACTCCTCACAAGCCCTCTGGGAATTGCCAGGACAAGAGATGGATAGTCTCCTCCCTCTGGCCCTGGATTTGCCCTGAAGAAAGCCCTGTTTCACTGCAGTGTACAAAATTGTGCTGGTCCTTCCTCAATAGTCAGAATAGCATGACTGATGGTCTTTGCCTCTGTAGGAACTCCTGTAAGCGGGAACTATTCTGAAATTCCTTGTTAACAGAAATCTTGCCTTGCAAAGTGGAAGCAGCTTAGTAGAGAATGTCAAACTAGTTTCCAGGAAGGAGCTTTGCTGCACTGTGTTTCATTCTGTTGCCAGAGATGCTTGCACAGGATCTCTTAGGAGCTTGGCATGCCCGCATCTTTTTATCCATCCTTTCTCCCCCGTGTTTTCCCTATTCCCCTTAAGGATCCTCCTCTATCTCACTAAAGATAGATTGTAGCCATTTCCTAAAGCCTGCTCCTGTCTCATACGAGAAAATTATTCTAACTAATGATCTACTACCATGGAGATAAAAGACACCACTGAAGTGTTTCATTTGTTTTATATGGTTCCCATTCAAAATGCCTGGAGCTTCCTTCCCCCCTCCCGAATGTTGCCATACATTGTACAGTTTCATATTAGTGTTTAGGTGTTTTATGGTACTGAAGAGATAGCTATTTGCATGTGTGATGCATACTGTGAGGAAATTCAACATGGATTCAATTGCCTTCCTTACAGATAAACACGCCACTTTATGAAAGATGCGTCTGTGGTGTGTGTGTGTGTGTGTGTGTGTGTGTGTGTGTATAGAATAACATATCAATGCACTGAAGAGAGAGGAAAAAAGCAGCCAATTTTATATTATTCTTTGATTTCTGTTTTAAATTTCCTGCTTTAATGCACCTACTCATGATTTAATGTGCTTCTTGCTGAGGTTTCATTGGACTTTGCTCTTCAATATGTTTTCCTATAGACATTCAATTTCCATCTCAATCCTGCCCATTTTCTTTCCCTATTTCCCGCTTATTATCATTATATATTTCCAAAGAGCCCCCATTCAAGAGCTAGAAATCAAAGATCAGCTACTGAAGTAAAAAGTCTCTGAGGCTGGGGTAAACCCACTCCTTAGTTACAATCCTACCTCTTTTTAACTGTATCGCACTGGGGAAGTGAATTAACTTCTCTGTTCCTGGCTTTCTATTTTGGAAAGGTATGTCAGTAAGGTAGCATCTGAAATGTTAATTATCTAAGAGTCAAACGAGGTCTAATACAGGAAGTCCTAAGGTCATTTCTTGACACATGGGCTTAGCTATGCTAGTATCAACACACAAGGTCTATCATGTTTCCCTTGGCCTAATTGACTAACTCCTCCTTGTATGTCCAGAGTTCTGTGAACATCCAAACCCCTATGTTCTCATCTTCTCCCTCCGAGAACACATTAAACTTTCTATTAACAAACATAGAGACAATATATTTATCATGCTCCTCCTCAGGTCTAGTCAGAATAAATGGCTTGGGAAATGGATTGGGAAAGCTATTTTCTTCCCATATATTCTATTGTCATTTGTGCTAACAATATTCATGGTAAAGCTGAGGAGACATAACCCTTAGTTGTAAGTAATCATGAGGACCCAGGTGTTGTGACAAATTATGATCATGTCTTTCTAAAAGGCATGGATGTGTTCTGAGACATTCATTGTAAACAGCTTTATCACTTTTTAAGCATTGTACATACTTAAACTAAGATAGCTATGACGTCACCAGGAGATAAGGTCTAATGGGACAATGATTATCTATTATACTGTCCATGGTGAAGCAAAATACCATTATGCAGTGTCTTAGAGTATTTATCTACATCGTTTTAGGGAAAGGCAGGGATAAGGATAAACACTTTCTTGTATTATCTCATCTATTACAAGATTTTTTTTGTAAGCCAATGTTTTAGAAATGGTAAGAAATAGGAATGATAATGATCACAATGTCAGTGGGGACTTCTAGCACTGAGAATATTAATAACTTTTCTTGGTGCTGTGACAAATTGCATGACCACTTAAAGAAGGGTTAGCCTTGGCTCCTAGTGTTGTCCATCATGGTGGGGAAGGTGTGGTGGCAGAAGGCCGAGGCAGCTGTTCACACCACATCAAGACTCCCATGAAGATGAACATTGTTACTAAGTCTGCTTTCTCCTCTATATTCAGTCTTGGAAATCATTCTATGATTTAGTGGTACCCACACCTGCTGAGGGTCTTTCTTCTTCACTTAGAACTCTCTGGATACACCCTCACAGATACACCCAGAGGCGTGTCTCCTAGATGATTCTAAATGTAGTCAAGTTGATGATGAAAATTAGCCCTCACACTGAGGAAGTAGAGAGAGAGAAGACTGTGTTATCGAATGGGCCTGGGTTTCTTTGCTCAGACCAGTAACTTCTGAGATGGGTGAATGTACCATATCCTTTTAGTTTTGAGACTTTATTACAAAGATTAAACTACATGCTTATCTTTAGAACCCATAGCATAACATGCTACATATACATAGTAGTACCCCTGAAACATTAGGCACTTCCCAGCCCCCACTCAGAAAGGGGGCAAGATAATTATTTGTTAGTGTAATATTGATTTTAATGGATGTTTCCCAAGTCTGTAATCGCCTCCCATGGGGACCTGTAGATGTTTTTTCCAGCTTCAAGTCTAAGTCCTGAGTAGTCAAGAAAGCTACCTAAGATAGTTGTACATCTTGTAATGTCATGGCAACCTGAACAGAGGAAGGGTTAAAAGTAAGAAGGATAGAGGAACTTAAGATCTTCCACAGAAAGAAGTCAGCACGGAACATCCCTGTCTGCAAACACCAGCCAACTTAGTTAATGTTTCCACAAACATCAGAGGAATGGGAAAGAGATATCAATATGATGCTTTCTGTTGGTCACCTGTGGTTTGCTTGATGAAGGCTGGACTTGGTTGGACAGCTTTCCTTCAGGCGATAGCAGATGGGGTTTCTCTGCTTCATCTCCTTTCCATCCTTCTTGGAAGATGGCCACCATGGCATCTCCTTCTCATAGCAAAAGCAAGACCTAGACAAAGAAAAAAAACATGTGGAAATACACAAGACCTCTTAAGGGCTGCACTTGAATCTGTTCAGTCCCCTTCTGTCTACACAACATAGATCAAAGAAAGTACTTGGACCCAGCTGTTACACCAAGCCTTGAGTGTCTGTTGCGTTCCCTCATTCCAAGGGTCCCAGCTGTTGCAATCCAGCTTGCACATATTGTCTAATGAAGTTCAATGAAATGGCCTGGAAACCACTATGAAACACAACTATAAAAACAAGCCAACCTTTATCCTTGCTCTACAGTGACTTGAACACACACATGCTCAGCCTAGCACCAAGGTACACATGCTCCGAGGAGCCCATTGTTGTTTTCTTACCTTCTCGGATGTCTTGAATATTTAAGTTGTATAGAAACTTGAACCCTTTCCATCCATCAGGGTATGGACTCATCAAAACAGTGTAAGTTGCAAAAGGTTTCCCCTAAACTGTAAAATGAAAGGTTACCAGAAACTTTACAAATGTGGCTGTGCCATGGATTTATCCTTGCCAGAGTGCTTTCACAATGTTAAATATCTGCAGTTACAAAACAGAACTGTTTTTAAGGATTACATTTCTTGTCCCCCATCTCTTGTTTTTCATCCCACTTATCAGGATTAAAGTGATGGCTTATGCTGTCCATGTTTTACCAGTGTAAATGTAAATGCAACCTAGCGAAATTCATCATGGCTCACTGAACTACGAGTAAATGGCCTTTCTCTCTCTCTCTCTCTCTCTCTCTCTCTCTCTCTCTCTCTCTCTCTCTCTCTCTCTCTCCCTCTCTCTCTGTATTATAGCAAATAATTGTCAGTCATTTTCCTCAAATAGGTCCTGTATTTTAATTCAAGGGTGATTTCCCCCTCTTTATGTCTTCTTAAAATATCAGCTGCTCGTTGTTCACAGAATTTGCTGTGAATGAAGTACTAATCTTCCACATCCTTGGTGCATTGATGGATTCCTAGCCATACTGGATTTTAGCCACCCAAGTCCTACCCATGGCTGCCTTCTCTGTGATGGCCTTGGCTTCTCAGTTGCCTCTTCAGTAACATTAACTACCCTTGTTTTCATCACAATATGGATTTACTGTATGTTCACAAAAAGACAGTTTGTAGAACATAATTTGAGCCCATTATATTTGCAGCATATCAATCTGCTGAGCAAATGTTCAGGCTGTATTTCCTATATATGCCTTTAACTCTAAGTAGCACTGTGGCAACTAATAATTGATAATGCATAGTTGTAATCAAGGATTCAGTTTGCTCAAGGTTTAGAACTTAACCAAACATGTAGAAGTGCTCTGCTTTATGGAAAGGATGCTAAAGTGTGAGGCAGATGAGGAAGTCAATGAAGATTAGTTATAGCTTTGGAATCAACTGTAGCAAAAGTTAAGCTATTCCTCTGAGCTTCTGACTAGCATTGTAGCCATCTACGATTTTGGAAAAGCTGTGTCTGCACATATGTCCAGCTTCATGTGAGGAATAAGATTTCAGTGAAGATTATTAAATGGGTATGCCTTCCCTAGATTTCATCACCTTGGGTACTTTATACCAAAAGTGGTTGACTTCTCAAAGCTTGAGAAATTGTTTATAGAGTACTCTTCTGATGGGTATCCTTTTGCCAAGAACGTTGTGACTTCATAGATAACCCAACAATGAATACCTGTCTACCTTGTGCAGATTAATATTGATTATCAGCTTGACAGGATCTGGAATTGTCTGGGAGGCCAGTCTCTATACATACCTGTTAAAAGATTATCCAGATTAAATTAGCCTCTTGAAGCATCGGAGAGGATTATCTCTGGGTTGAGGTGAGAAGACCCACCCTAGAAGACGGCAACCATTCTCTGGGCTTGAATTGTAGGTTGGATAAAAAGAAGAAAACAAGCTGAGCATCCACATTCATCATTGCCTGCTTCTTGAATATAGATACAGTGCAATGTTCAAAACTCTCCTGTCATTATGGACTGTATCCGCGAACTGGGGGCCAAAAATAAATTCTTTGCTTTTCTCAGGGAATTTTGTCCTAACAACAGGAAAGGCAGCTAAGAAATACCTAACATGAGGTATATAAAGGTCCCCTGTCTAGAGGGGGCAGCTGTGTGATGGTGTTTCAAGCTCTAAGAACATCAACCAAATAAAGGAATTTTGAAATTAAGCATTGTGGTAATTTGCTTCACAAACATTTTTTATCCTGTATATAAGCTATATTAGAAAGCTGTTATTTGGGATAATTTTATGTTTACTTAAAAGGTGCCAATTGTATGTAGGAAGTTTCACTTACCTATCTTTCTTTAATATTAATATTGAACTTACCACACTTGTCAAATCTAAGCATCAATATTGTGTGACTTAGCCCCTCATATTCTTTGGATTTCACCAGGTTTCTTCCCTGATGCTGCTTGGGCATATTGTGTTAATGTTTCCTTTGACTCCTCTTGGTTCTTCAATTCTTCTTGTTTGTCCTGGTGTTAACAGTTTTGAAGAGTGTTGGTCAAAATTTTCTAGAGTGGCTCTTTTGGGAACTTCTCTACTGCCTTCTCATGATTGGATTGGGGTTATGGATTTGGAGGTGGCCTCCTTGTGTCACCTCAAAGGGAACATACCATAAGGTGATTTTTCAATGCTGAGGTCAATCTTTATCTCTGTTAGGTTTTTACTCTGCACTTCTTCCTCTTTCATATTCTGTTCTTGGGAAACTAATGATTGAATTCAGCGACAAGCAGTGGAGAACTAAATGTACCACAGAGGAAAGGTGCAGGGACACATTATTTGCAATTCCTTTTTGAAGGGAATTTGTCTCTTCTCATGCATTAATTAGTTCTTATTGATTCCAATGTTTTATTCTTGGAGTTATAATAAAATACTGTCATGAATTACTCTGTTGCTCAAAGTTATTTTCTAGCTTTGGTCTCTGGGAGCCCATTGAAGTTGGCTTCTCTGTCCTTTTGACATGGCTTGGTTCATTTTCTTCTGCAATCCCTTCTGATGAGATGCTCTGGGCTTCACTTATATTTCCCATCTTAGCCCCAGAATCACACATCCCTCCAAGGAGCCATAAGGCCTAGTTTGAAATGTGTTCAAGAAAATAGAATGTGCCAAACATGAGGTTCTATTTCACAGAATTGAGTTTATTTTAGGCTCTATTTCTGGGAAAATACTTATGGCACCGGCAAATATCACATTCTGACATATACTTTGCTTTCTTTGGTCTCCTTGGCTTTCCTTATTCTCAATGTAAGTTTTTTTAACTCTTTAATGCATGCAGTCATCATGAGTGTCTATGCTGCTCAACAATACAACCATACACATTGTGGAAATGTGTAGAAAAATAAATACTTTAAATTTTTTTTATATCATTTTTAATTATGGGTATATGTGTTTCTCTTTTGGAGGATGTGTATATGCATGGAGTGCCTGTGGAAGTAAGAAGAGGGCATTGGATTTCCTGCAGTTGGAAGCTACAGGTGATTGAAAGCTGCCTGAAATAGTGCTAGAAACTGAATTTGGAACCTCTGCAAGAGCAGTCTGTAGCCCAAACGGCTGAACCATCTCTCCGGGCCCTCACAAGGTGAATGCATGGCTTTCATGCCAAACACAAAGAAAGCTGGAACAGAAGGAAATACTATACTTCTCCCCTTGTGCCTTCGTTAATAGCTTTGGATTCATGATCATTTGATTACACATTTAGAAAGCTTCTTATTGAAAAGCTATGTATCCAAAGGTCATAATTTCAATGACTTTTGTCTTTATACAAAATTTAATGCAAAAATAAATTAATGAACTTTAAAGATAATACTTTTTTCCAATGAAAAACCCCACAGTTTAAGACATTTTGTCACCTATTCTTTGTCCTCTTGGTAGGTATTATTTCATTGTCACAGGGACACACGTTTGAATACATTATGTAAATAAGGGAACTGATAATTTGCTGAGAATATTTTAGAGTAGTGAGCGTTTTTTGAATATGGCCATTTGGAATTCTCAAATACTTGACATAATCACCCCCACATATGATGATTTATTTCTGAATCAGGCACTATTTATCTGGAAATGGACCCATCTCCAGCATGTCTCCCCATTTAATTAATTTCCTGAAGATGAGACTTTATGGCGTTATCATTATGATGCGGTGAAAATGCTTTCTGTTAAATTAAAAGAAGTCAAAACGCAAAGCTTAATTAGCAGAATATATTTACCAGTAAGAAATAATTAAATATGCATTAATCAATTAAAATAAATTCAGCAGCGTTCTGTTCTTTTCAGAGTTGTCTCCATTCTCTTCCACACCATTAACACATCCACCTGTCTACCCTTTGTTTTACTTACCATGAACCTGCTTTTGTCTCCCCGCCCACTGACTCTCCCTGCCATTTGTTAATTTCTTCCATTCTTGTGACCTCTTCACACAGGTTCATTTAAGGATCAGTCTTCCTTTTATTCTATGTATTCCCACGGAGAATTTATTCAGTCATCACTTTCACTGTCATCTTTATATTTACCATCTCTTTACAATGGAATGCTCTCAACATCAACTTCACACATGCCTTGTCACCACAGGGTGTCTCAAAGTTTCTACCCCAGCCATACCACCATCCTCTCCATACTATGAAGTGGGCTCTTTGCACCAAACTTAGGAGGTTATCTACAACCTATTGTTCTAATTATAGCATCTTTATATGATTTCATATCTGGTTCTTTAAACATTGCACTATACCTTTTAGTTCAGTCCAAACTGCAGCATGCACCAGTGGTTACTTCCTTTTGTTGCTGATAAGTATTTCATCGAGTAGGTTGGTACTGTTTATTTGTTCATTTAGTTGATAAGTATTTAGATTCTTCTATTTGGAAGGCTATTAGCAATGATGTTACCATATACATTTGCGTACAAGTAATTGTGTAGAAATAACTTTTCATTTTACTGGGGTATGCTCTTATATGTAACATTCCCAAATTACATACTAAATATACACTCAATTTTGTGTGTATAGAGGTATATGTGCTCACGTAGGTGTATGTGTGTGTGACTATAGGCATACATGTGGATTCCAGAGGTCAGCTATGAGGAGTGTTATTCTCAGACAGTATCTTTTTAAGACATAGTGTCTTGCTAGCCTCAATTTCATTTAGCATGCTGCAATGGATGGCCAGGGAGTTTAGGAATCTAAGTGTTTCCATTTTCTCAGCACTGAACTTATAAGCATATACCACCACATCCAGCATTTTAAAAAATGTTGGTTCTGGGATTAAATACAAGTTTTCACCCTTGCAAGGCAAGCACTTTAGCCACGGGTATTTCCTGGCCTAATATTAAATATGTTATAGGGGACTTCAAAATCTTTTTTTCCAAAGAAGTGAAACTCACATCTGCACCAGTAGTGTAGGAGATTTTCCATTTCTCTATCGCCAACACTTATTTCTGCCTAATCCTAGGCAGTTTGTATCATAAATTCCAGATCAGCATCATTGGAATAGAAGACAGGACTTTATATACCAAGTGATGTGAGCACCTGTGATGATGTGTTTCTGTGAGTCAAGGAGGAAAATGGGGAGTAGGGGGAAGAGGAAGAGGAGGAGGAAGAGGAAGAGGAGGAGGAAGAGGAAGAAGAGGAGGGGGAGGAGGAGGAGAAGGAGAATAGAAGACTAACTCGAAGATGAAGACAATGGTAGATGAAGATAAATTAGAAGAAGGAGAAGAAGGAGGAGGAGGAGAAGGAGAAGGAGAAGAAGAGGAGGAAGAGGAGGAAGAGGAACAATAGGAGGAGGAGGAGGAGAAGAGGAGGAGGAGGAGGAGAAGGAGGAGGAGGAGGAGAGATAAAGGAAAAATGCAACTCATTAGGTTGTAAAGAAAAAAACCCACTTTCCAGAATTGAGCTTTGCTGAGGAAATAAGTGAAATTAACCTCTCTCACTGCTGCAGGCAAGTGCACAGTCATAGGACCTGAATTACCCATAGTCACACTGTATTGTGTCACATAGAGGTAATGCAGTGACCATCATTTGGACAAGGTAGGTATAAGAGTAAATATATGGCAGACGGGCGGCGGCGGCAGCGGCGGCGGCGGCGGCGGCGGCAGCAGTAGCTGGTCCAGCTGAAGGGCCATCAGCGGTGGAACCAAGGCGACACAGGGTCCAGTTAGGCCCTGCGCCCACGACCACTGACCTTCGCTGACCAGCCGGGCGGCAAGCAGCTGCGGTTCTGTGGAGCCTTTCGCTGCACGGAAGCCACTTCAGAACTCGGCTTCCCGCCAGTCAGGAGAGACTCACCTCCATCTTGATTTCTGACTCCAGAGATCGGACAGACTGAGGTACACAAACATAATCCTAGGCCCAACACCGCAGGGGTCTGAGCCCGACGGGCATTGGCCTGCACCCAGGCCCTGGGCTGTTCGGGTGACCATCGGGGTGCCAACCCAGCCAGGAGTTTTTTTTGCCCTGGCCAGCGCACGCGCCGCCATTTTGCCTACAGGACCCAAAGTGCCCAGGAGGGCAGAAACAGCTAACAAACGTAGCCTGAGGCTAACAAAACGGGGGTCTAGGCCCCAAAAGGCACAGGACTGACCCCAAGAACTGGGCAGCTTGGTGGGCCATCTGTGTGTCAACCCGCCCAGGAGGTTATTAGCACAACAGACTCTCCCAGTGCTTTCGGGGAGCGCGGACGACGCGCACGCCGGCCATCCGGGTCACCTGGCGGACCCAATTAACAGTCATAGCCCTAGGGGAACTTTGCTCGGACCTTGGCCTCCCAGGCTTTTGCCTGGACTCAGGGCCTGGGCGACAAGGCTAACCTAGTGTGTGCCAGCACGGTTGGGGAAATCGGCTACCCAGCGGAGTGAGCGGAACACAGGGGAGGTCACAGCAGCATACACCTTCGGAGCTCCCTGGGGGTGTACACGGGTTCCATCTGGTCCACAGACACAATCTGGGGCAAGGCCTCAGGCAGAAGCCCTCAGGTCAACTCTCTCCGGTTCAGATCAGCCTGGGCGGCCGCACCACATCTCCAGGTCCCTCAAGAGGCTAGTGGGGGCTTCTGGGCGGCCAGCTGGGAGAAGTCGGTTTGCTCCAATAAATCCTGCGGGCCCCAGCGGGAGCCTTCAGGTGCCTGCTTCGGGATCTGAACAGCCTGGACAGCAGCACCCTGTCTACAGGCAGTGCAGGGTGTAAGCTGTGCACCAGAGGCCAACGGGGAAGGGGCAGCTTGCACTGGTGAGTCCAGCACTGACAAGACCAAGTAACACCAGTGAGAGCTAGATAGCAAAAGGCAAACGCAGGAACGTCACTAACAGAAATCAAGGCAATATGGCAACATCTGAACCCAATTCTCCTCTACCAGCATGTCCTGGATACCCCATCACACCAGTAAAACAAGATTTGGATTTAAAATCACTGGTCATGATGCTGGTACAGGAACACATGAAGGACATACTTAAAGAAATTCAGGAGAAAATGGATCAAAAGTTAGAAGCCCTTGTAAGGGAAACACAAAAATCATTGAAAGAAATCCAGGAGAATACAACAAGGAGGAAATGCAAAAAACACTTAAAGAAATACAGGAGAACTTTGGTCAACAGGCTGAGGTCATGAAAGACGAAACACAAAAATCTCTTAAAGAAATACAGGAGAACTTTGGTCAACAGGCTGAGGTCATGAAAGAGGAAACACAAAAATCTCTTAAAGAATTACAGGAAAGCACAAACAAGCAAGTGAAGGAGCTAAGCAAAACCATCCAGGATCTAAAATCAGAAGTAGAAACCACTAAGAAAACTCAAAAGGAGACAACTTTGGAGATAGAAAGCCTTGGGAAGAAATCAGGGGACAGAGATGCAAATATCAACAACAGAATACAAGAAATAGAAGAAAGAATCTCAGATGCTGAAGATTCCATAGAAACCATGGACTCAACAGTTAAAGAAAATGCAAAATGCAAAAAGCTTGTAACCCAAAATATCCAGGAAATCCAGGACACAATGAGAAGACCAAACCTAAGGATTATAGGCATAGATGAGAGTGAAGATTTACAACTTAAAGGGCCAGCAAATATCTTCAATAAAATTATGGAAGAAAACTTCCCTAACCTAAAGAGAGAGATGCCCATGAATATACAAGAAGCCTACAGAACTCCAAACAGACTGGACCAGAACAGAAATACTTCCTGTCACATAATAATCAAAACACCAAATGTTCTAAACAAAGAAAGAATATTAAAGGCAGTAAGAGAAAAAGGCCAAGTAACATATAAAGGAAGACCTATCAGAATCACAGCAGACTTTTCACCTGAGACTATGAAGGCTAGAAGGTCCTGGGCAGATCTCATGCAGACTCTAAGAGAACACAAATGCCAACCAAAACTACTATATCCAGCAAAACTCTCAATCACCATAGATGGAGAAATTAAGATATTTCACGACAAAACCAAGTTTACCCAATATCTATCCACAAACCCAGCCCTAAAAAGGATAATAGGAGGACAACACCAATACAAGGAGGGAAACTTCACCCTGAAAAAAGCAAGATAGTAACCTTTCATCAAACCCAAAAGAAGTTAAGCAATCAAATTTAAAAAATAACGTCAAAAATTATAGGAAGTAACAATCACTATTCCTTAATATCTCTTAACATCAATGGACTCAATGCCCCAATAAAAAGACACAGACTAACTGACTGGATACGTAAACAGGACCCTACATTTTGCTGCTTACAGGAAACACACCTCAGGGTCAAAGACAAACACTACCTTAGAGTAAAAGGCTGGAAGACAATTTTACAAGCAAATGGTCTCAGGAAACAAGCTGGAGTAGCCATTTTAATATCAGAGAAAATTGACTTTCAACCCAAAGTCATCAAAAGAGACTCTGAGGGACACTTCTTGCTGGTCAAAGGAAAAATACAACAAGAAGAACTCTCAATCCTGAACATCTATGCTCCAAATGCAAGGGCACCCTCTTTCATAAAAGAAACTTTATTAAAACTCAAAGCACACATTGAACCTAACACAATAATTGTGGGTGACTTCAACACTGCACTTTCCTCAATGGACCGATCAGGAAAACAGAAACTAAACAGGGACACATTGAAACTAATTGAAGCTTTGGACCAATTAGATTTAACTGATATATATAGAACATTCTATTCTAAAACAAAAGAATATACCTTTTTTTCAGCACCTCATGGTACCTTCTCCAAAATCGACCATATAATTGGTCACAAGACAGACCTCAACAAATATAAGAAGATCGAACTAATCCCATGCCTCCTATCTGATCACTATGGAGTAAAAGTGGTCTTCAATAGCAACAGAAACAATAGAAAACCCACATACACGTGGAAATTGAACAATACTCTACTCAATGATACCTTGGTCAAGGAAGAAATAAAGAAAGAAATTAAAGACTTTTTAGAACACAATGAAAATGAAAACACAACATACCCAAATCTATGGGACACAATGAAAGCAGTGCTAAGAGGAAAACTCATAGCCCTGAGTGCCTCCAAAAAGAAAATGGAGAGAGCATACATTACCAACTTAATGACACACCTGAAAGCCCTAGAACAAAAAGAAGCTATTTCACCCAGGAGGAGTAGAAGGCAGGAAATCATCAAACTCAGGGCCGAAATCAATCAAGTAGAAACAAAGAGAACCATACAAAAAATCAACAAAACCAGGAGCTGGTTCTTTGAGAAAATCAACAAGATAGATAAACCCTTAGCCAGACTGACCAAAGGGCACAGAGAAAGTATCCAAATTAACAAACTTAGAAATGAAAAGTGAGACATAACAACGGAAACTGAGGAAATCCAAAAAATCATCAGATCCTACTACAAGAGCCTGTACTCAACACAACTGAAGAATCTGGAGGAAATGGACAATTTCCTTCACAGATACCAAATACCAAAATTAAATCAGGACCAACTAGACCATCTGAACAGTCCCATAAAGCCTAAAGAAATAGAAGGAGTCATAGAAAGTCTTCCAACCAAAAAAAGCACAGGACGAGATGGTTTCAGTGCAGAATTCTACCAGACCTTCAAAGAAGAGTTAACACCAATACTCTTCAAACTATTCCACAAAATAGAAACAGAAGGAACACTACCCAATTCCTTCTACGAAGCCACAATTACGCTGATACCAAAGCCACACAAAGATCCAACAAAGAAAGAGAACTTCAGACCAATTTCCCTTATGAACATCGATGCAAAAATACTCAATAAAATTCTTGCCAACCGAATCCAAGAACACATCAAAACGATCATCCACCATGATCAAGTAGGCTTTATCCTGGGAATGCAGGGTTGGTTCAATATACGGAAATCCATCAATACAATCCACTACATAAACAAACTCAAAGAACAAAACCACATGGTCATTTCAATGGATGCTGAAAAAGCATTTGACAAAATTCAGCATCCCTTCATGCTTAAAGTCTTGGAGAGAACAGGAATTCAAGGCCCATACCTAAACATAGTAAAAGCAATATATAGCAAACCGGTAGCCAGCATCAAACTAAATGGAGAGAAACTTGAAGCAATCCCACTGAAATCAGGGACCAGACAAGGCTGCCCCCTTTCTCCTTATCTTTTCAATATTGTACTTGAGGTACTAGCTCGGGCAATTCGACAACATAAGGAGGTCAAAGGGATACAAATTGGAAAGGAGGAAGTCAAACTATCATTATTTGCAGACAACATGATAGTCTACCTAAGTGACCCAAAAAACTCCACTAGAGAGCTCCTACAGCTGATAAACAACTTCAGCAAAGTGGCAGGTTATAAAATCAACTCAAGCAAATCAGTGGCCTTCCTATACTCAAAGGATAAGCAGGCTGAGAAAGAAATTAGGGAAATGACCCCTTCACAATAGCCACAAACAGTATAAAGTATCTTGGGGTGACTCTTACCAAACATGTGAAAGATCTGTATGACAAGAACTTCAAGACTCTGAAGAAGGAAATGGAAGAAGACCTCAAAAAATGGGAAAACCTCCCATGCTCATGGATCGGTAGAATCAATAGAGTTAAAATGGCCATTTTGCCTAAAGCACTATACAGATTCAATGCAATACCCAACAAAATCCCAACTCAATTCTTCACAGAGTTAGAAAGAGCAATTATCAAATTCATCTGGAACAACAAAAAACCCAGGATAGCTAAAACTATTCTCAGCAACAAAAGAAAATCTGGGGAAATCAGTATCCCTGACCTCAAGCAATACTACAGAGCAATAGTGTTAAAAACTGCATGGTATTGGTACAGTGACAGGCAGGAGGATCAATGGAACAGGATTGAAGATCCAGAAATGAACCCACACACCTATGGCCACTTGATTCTCGACAAAGAGGCTGAAAACATCCAATGGAAAAAAAGATAGCCTTTTCAACAAATGGTGCTGGTTCAACTGGAGGTCAGCATGCAGAAGAATGCGAATTGATCCATCCTTGTCTCCTTGTACTAAGCTCAAATCCAAATGGATCAAGGACCTCCACATAAAGCCAGACACTCTGAAGCTAATAGAAAAGAAACTGGGGAAGACCCTTGATGACATCTGTACAGGGAGAAAGTTTCTGAACAGAACACCATTAACGTATGCTCTAAGAGCAAGAATTGACAAATGGGACCTCATAAGGTTACAGAGTTTCTGTAAGGCAAAGGACACCATCAAGAGGACAGATCGGCAACCAACAAATTGGGAAAAGATCTTCACCAATCCTACATCAGATAGAGGGCTAATATCCAATATATATAAAGAACTCAAGAAGTTAGACTCCAGAAAACCGAACAACCCTATTAAAAAATGGGGTACAGAGTTAAACAAAGAATTTTCACCTGATGAACTTCGGATGGTGGAGAAGCATCTTAAAAAATGCTCAACTTCATTAGTCATTAGGGAAATGCAAATCAAAACAACCCTAAGATTTCATCTTACACCAGTCAGAATGGCTAAGATTAAAAATTCAGGAGACAGCAGGTGTTGGAGAGGGTGCGGAGAAAGAGGAACACTCCTCCACTGCTGGTGGGGTTGCAAATTGGTACAACCACTCTGGAAAGCAGTCTGGCGGTTCCTCCGAAAACTGGGCACCTCACTTCCAGAAGATCCTGCTATACCACTCCTGGGCATATACCCAGAGGATTCCCCACCATGTAATAAGGATACATGCTCTACTATGTTCATAGCAGCCCTATTTATAATTGCCAGATGCTGGAAAGAACCCAGGTATCCCTCAACAGAAGAGTGGATGCAAAAAATGTGGTATATCTACACAATGGAGTACTATTCAGCCATTAGAAACAATGAATTCATGAAATTCTTAGGCAAATGGATGGAGCTAGAGAACATCATACTAAGTGAGGTAACCCAGACTCAAAAGGTGAATCATGGTATGCACTCACTAATAAGTGGTTATTAACCTAGAAAACTGGAATACCCAAAACATAATCCACACATCAAATGAGATACAAGAAGAAAGCAGGAGTGGTCCCTGGTTCTGGAAAGACTCAGTGAAACAGTATTCGGCAAAACCAGAACGGGGAAGTGGGAAGGGGTGCGAGGGAGGACAGGGGAAGAGAAGGGGGCTTACGGGACTATCGGGGAGTGGGGGGGCTAGAAAAGGGGAAATCATTTGAAATGTAAATAAATTATATCGAATAAAAAAAATAACAATAAAAAAAAGAGTAAATATATGGGGGCTGGAGAGATGGCTCAGAAATTAAGGGCACTAACTTTGTTTCCAGAGGATCCAAGTTCAGTTCTCATCGCCTACATGACAGCTCACAAACATCTAAAACTCCAGTTCCAGGGAAAGCAATACCCTCCTCAGCATGCCTTGGGCACTGCACATACATAGTATGTGCATATACATGCAGAAAAGATACCTATTTATATAAAAATGAAAAGAAATAAATCTTTTTATACAGATTAAATATGTGAAGCCAACAACACAAAATAACACTAAAATTAACACCAAAGACCATGGAAAAATACAGTCTGTGAAGGAAGAGAACTCAGAATATTTAGGAGAAGAGGAAAATATTACAATGAAATCATAGGTCATTAGCATAGAGTTAGGATAAAATTTCCAAGTTGTTATTAAAACATTATAAGAAATCATCATAATACAATTAATTGCAATTCTTATGCATGGCACATTGGTGACATCTCTGACCTCCTGTCATTGTGAGTGCAAATTACCTTTATAAATTGTCTAAGTAGCCAGTCACTAGTTACCACTTAATGAACTAATTGATGCATGTTATATTTTGAGATAATCATTAGCTTGAATTTGAATCGAGGTCAGTTTGCATCCTGTAAGAATTAATCAGGCCCTAATTAATTTCTTTTCTAACATTTGAAACTCAAATATATATCTGACTAAACATTAAGATGCTTAGCAGGTGCTGAGCCAGGCTAGGGGACCCAGGGGTCTTTATTTTCTTAGACAGACAATAAGAAACCAAGATTTTGCAGAGTTGTCAGTAGCTACCATGTGCACACTGCACACTAGCGGACATATTTTGTTTCACTCTGCAGGCAGATGGGGTGAGAGAGGAAATCTGTCTGGTTGCATCCAGCTCCTGTGCAGAGTGTAGTTTCCATGCCCAGTTGAGAAGTGGGATGTATGGATGCAGTTGAATACATCATATTTGGCAGATCATAATTAAAGAGATTAATATTATCTCCTTTTACCTTCACGTTGAGAAGACAACAAAATGCAATCCACGGCTTCTTTACCTCATTGCCTCTGTGGTTCTCTCCCTGTCACAATTTCACACCTTCCCTCCCTGTAACACACTCGTATTGTAGGATATCGCTGTAACATTTTTTGAAGGCCTCCACATTATAAAAGGCAAATGCCAATAATATATTCATAGATTTTTTGTTATTAAAATCAACTGACACACTCATTAATCATGTCCCTAATGTCCCATAGAAAATAATTATAATTATAATTATTCAAGAAATTGTTACTGTATGCAGATAGTTCCATGTCCACTGAATGCCAATGTGATATTTCCAGCAACTCAAATGGCATCTTTTGTAACTGTAACATCTAATCCTCTTTAATGAGTATGTACTATGTTCCGGGGTACTGGGTTAAGTACATTACATTGCCTGATTTAATCCCTCCCACCACATTATGAATGGTTGCATTCATAAATAATTGAAGCAATAAGAACTTACTAAGCGATTGGTGTTATGAAATACAAAAGATGGCCAAGGTCTAGGAATTTACACCTAAAAAAGGACTGGGATCTTCTCCTATCTCCTGGTTATATTTCAGTCATTCAAGGACTGGAATCCTTTATCTGTAAACCTACAACACTGACTGAGGCAGACTTATGTAGGAATATTGTCCTCAATATTGTCCATTGTATTTGTGATAGAGGACAAGCTGAGACTGACTGATGGGTGCTTATCCAAGTAGAGCATCATTTCCCAATTCATTCCCAGCAATAAGAAAGAGATATCAGTGTCCTATTGCTCCATCATGTTCCCTTCCTTGAAATGATGCTATAGATGTACAGATGGGGGGGGGGAATGTCTGGTCAAGCTTTATGCATGGACATGATGTGTAGTTAAAAGGGACTCATGTAGAGAATCCACTCTGACTTCATCTTTCTGTTTTGCTAGCACCTTCCTGGGGGATGCAGGAAGCAAATATAGTGAAGGGCAATGTATCCTATGAATTCTTCACTAAAATAAAGATTTTTAGCTGTATAGCATTTGATATACTACTATGTAGTCTCACCATTTGGGGTTAATTGGTTTGATTTTTCTGGGATTTTCTGATACAAAGAACGGTCACTTTGAAAGTAGACACAAACCTTTCATCCTTTGCTTTCAACATCTGTAAGTTTAAGGCACATCCGAGATGTCCAGGACAATGTCCAAGATGTCAGGATCCTTTCCAGCTTCAGGAAACTGAAATGCTAGTTTTGGATAAAACCATGCTTACCAAAAAGCAACAATAACAACATCACCAAAACCAAGAACGTGGATTATTTTGATGCAGAAGTTGTACTTCTGCACTTAGAGATTGAGCTTTACATCTTCTAATAATCTAGGTTGCCAAAATTCTCTTATTAGGATGCCAGCAGCCTGGGATGTGTCTACCTCTTTGAGCCTCAGATTCACATATTAACTCCCATTTTTGAGGACAAAGAAGTAAGCAGCTCCTCAGCAAACATATGACAGGCATAGAATTATATTGATGTTTTCCTACAATCAACAAGGAAGGTTCTTTTTTTTTTTTTTTTTTTTTTTGTTCGAGACAGGGTTTCTCTGTATAGCCCTGGCTGTCCTGGAACTCACTCTGTAGACCAGGCTGGCCTCGAACTCAGAAATCCACCTGCCTCTGCCTCCTGAGTGCTGGGATTACAGGTGTGCGCCACCACTGCCCGGCAACAAGGAAGGTTCTTATTGGGTTGTCCTGTATCACCCCCATGTTCTGCGGGCCAAGGCCTTGCCTTAGGAACAGCAAGCCTTCCTTTCTCTGAAACATTGGAGAGTGGGCTGTCATTGGGTTTCCTGCCATTCAAGCCATGCACAGTTGCAGGACACAACTGTGATTTGTAGTTTTTAAAGTGAAAAGGTATAGACCAGCAAGGAAAACTCTGAAACAAATCTGAATGTAACGTATTAATAATGTCAGAACGCTGCGAAGGTAAGAGTAACTTTGTTCACATTTTTTGAAGTTACCAATAGGTAATATTTTCTTATTTCCACTTAAAACAGATTTCTTTTGTTATAATGAAAAGTAAAAATCGGGAGTTGTTGTATAGCTCAGGAGTTAAGTTCTTCCATATAAAGACCAGGCCTGGATGCTCAGAAACCCATGTGAATGCCAAGTATGTGTGGCAGCTGTCCCTGATTCCAGTCTTGGAAGTTAGAGAAGGGGGCTTGCCAGGGCACACTGGCTAGTAAGAGTAGGAGAGCTCTGGGCTTGATTGAGAGAGTCTGTTTCGATGAATTGAAAAGGAACAATATCAAGGATGGTTCCTGACACTGACTACAGATCTTCCTATATTCATACCTACACACGTGTTAGAACTCACACATGTGTTCCCATGCACATGAAATCATGAATATATATGTGCACATGTACATACACACACATCATATATTTGTGCATGTACACACACACACACACACACACACACACTAGAAAAAGAACTAGAGCTAGACATAGGTCTATCACATGATTTTTGTCCAGAAAGCATCTAGAAATTGTTGAGACCCAAGTTTGCCTAAGATGATTCTTATAGATGTATAGCTCTGGCAGCCAGAGCCATTGGCCCTCTTTAAAATTACTGAGGGCGGCACATCTTGTCATTGGCTCCAGAGTATTGTTTTCTTGCAAAAACTTTATCCCTGGGGCTAATTTGTTAAGTGCCAAGAACAGCACATGGGTTTCCAGGAGACGCAATGGAAGTGAGCCCTGGATGCGTTCATTCCAAGCTCTCTGATTACTGTTGTCATGCGCCTCAAACCAATTAGGTCAAAAAATATTTGAGCTGCTTTCAAAGCATGACAAAATTAGGGCCTCTAATTTGCATGTGGATATTTTTTTCATAGAACTTTGGTGTTTCCAAGAAATTATGGCTTAATGAGAGGGTGAATAGACAGAGGAAATCACTGCTACTGCGAGATTAGCATCTGGTTACATGGGCATTTGAGGTGTCTGCATATAATGTCCATCAGTTGTAAAATACAATGAAGAATGTAAACCAAAGCTGTCTTCTGGTCTTAACATAAATGTATTGCAAAAGATAGGTGTTCACTGTAGCATGCTTTCTTTAGAGCAAACTCTTTAAATGTGGTACCAACAGTCACAAAGCCTTCCTTTGGGACTGTATGATTTAAAATCAATCAATGCGTAAAGATCCAAGGGCCCAAGAGGTGGCTCAGCAGAGAGGTAGAGAGTGGGAAGGCTGCTTGTCATACCAACCTGGTAACATGAATTTGAAGCTAAGACTCACATGGTGGAAGGAGAAAACTGACTCCTAAAAGTTGGCCTCTTACCTCCAAGAGTGTGCCATGTCATGGGTGTGACCATATGGACATATTCATCATAGGCACATAAAACACATACACGAACACACAATGGTCATGAACAGAACATAATTATAATGGCCAGCTTATGGGGCTAGAGAGATGGCTCAGTAAAGGGTTTGGGGATAGGAGGAGTGATTGCCACATAAGCTTACCAACCTGTTTGGTACCTGGAACTCACATGGCAGGAGGAGAGAACGGACTTCAAAAAGTTGTCTTCTGACCTGCATGTATATGTCATGAATGTTGCACACACACACACACACACACACCACACTGTATACACAGCAAACATACATAGTAATAATAAACAAAAATATAAATGGAAACTTTAGGGGAGAGAGAGCTGGTTCAGTTGATAAAATACCATGAGCTGAATTTGAGGTCTCAGCACAATGTAAAAGGTTGGGAATGACTGCATGGGGCAGGCCTGATATTTGATATTCCAGCACTGTGGGAGGCAGAGTCAGGAGAGGCCGGGGACTTTCCCACTGTCAATGGCGCTCCAGGTTCACTGAGAGAGGCTGGTTCATTGTAGTAAGATGCAAGTGTGGCCTAATGAAAATGGGTCAGAGAAAGAAACAGCCCTATCCATCTTTCTTCAGAGCCCTTAAGTATCTTGGTATTTCTTTCCCTCCTCAGACAGCTAATGCGCTCCTAGAAAAACTGAGTACTCTTCCTTAAAAGTGAAGGTGCACACATGACTGCTTGACTAAGAACCAAAGAACAGGGAGCAGATGTGGAGAATCTTTAGTGGAGAGTCACGCTGTGCTATAAGCTCATTATAATAAAAGAAGGACATCTCTATTTTGGCTTATATAGAGTATGATTGTCAAAAGATAGCTTTAATACTCTTGCCACTATTTTTTGATATCAGTCAGATATGAGTTTTGGGTGAGGTCAGTGAGTGTTATAAGAACACACTCCATTCTTACTCTTGACTTGTTTCTAAGCCAAATTGTGTCGGGTTAAATCTGCTAACCCCCTTGTCCCAGTCCCTATAAAGTATCTATTATAAAATGCAAAAGGAAAATTTCACACAGAGGTCCAAACCTTTCTCTTCTCCAGTCCCTATGCTTTATCATCTCATGTGAGTTTTGTTAGTGTTTGTGTGAGAACCAGATGTTGAGTTTCTATGAGGTTTGAAGATGTTTGTTCAGGTTTCTGCACAACTCTAGGGTCTATCAAGGTCCACAAGGCAAACAAACCCGCCTTTCACAGACAGTGGACCAGGTTTTGCTCAGGATGTGAAGTGAGGTGGGATGAGTTAAATGGTTCCTTTTATTTGAAAGCTTTTATCCGTTTAATTCCCAACACCAAGCACAGACAGACATCTCTTCTTATGCCTCTCTGATATTTCTCCTCTTATAATTTTACCCCTTGTTTTTATATTGGTATTATAGATGCTAAATGCAGAGTAAAGAGCAAGATAAGAGATAGTATCTTCCAATACCAGCTTGAGGACCTTTCTGCACACCCCACACCCCTACACCCTCACACCCCCACATACATATACACACCCCCCACACATACACACACACACACACACTCCCACACACATACACACCCCCACACACATACACACACACAGACAGAGAGAGAGAGAGAGAGAGAGAGAGAGAGATCACTATATTTCTAAAGTAATTTTATTTTTTTAAACTATCATTAGGATACAAATGAAACATATCACAATTTAAGACTTGGGTATCCACTTACTGCCTCTGTCCTCAACTATATCACACCTCATCTATATCACAAATCCTTAAAAGGAAGATGTTTCCTTTTCCGGAAAGGGTATGATAAACTTGTCCAGGATGGAGAGATGGTTCATCAGTTAAGAGCAGGTGCTTCTATTGCAAAGGACCCAGGTTCAGTTCCCAGCATCCACACGGAAACTCACAACCATCCCAGTTCCAGGGGATCAGATCTTCTGATCTATCCGGGTACCTGCACTCATAAACACATACCCCTGCCATATACACATGCAAACACATAATTAAAAACTAAATCCTAAACAAAACAAAATAAAAACCCTGTTATTCTCAATAAAACCTTTGAATACATGTAAGATAATGAGCTTCTGAGAAAATATAGAAAAATGGCAAAAATCCTTGTACTTATTTATAAGCCATAGGTATTCTTTGAGATAATGTCTATATATATATAGCTTTGGCTGTCAGAATTCTCTACACAGACTAGACTTCCTGAAAGCCACAGAGATCTTCCTATGTCCTATGCCCAGGTGTTGGCATTAAAAACATGAGCCACCATGCTGCCTCCCCAATATATGTAATGAGATTAGCTTTCACTTTTTAACTAAGAGACTCCAAGCTCTTGGGAAACATTTAAAAAGAAAAAGGCCCCCTCTTTTTTATTTTGAGAACAGAACAAGCCATTTCATCTCCACCCCCTACATTCAAAAGCCCCCTGTCTCATTAGCTCTGTTTGGGGCATTCTATTTTTGGAGCTATGATGAGAGCTATTTCACATCTCCAAGAAGTGATAGTGCAGAAATAACGGGATCTCTGCACCCCAGATAATTTAAAATGGAAATCCAAGTGCTGGTTCAGGGGGTGATAAAGAGAAGCCATATGCACAGACACAGTCCCCCAGAGCCCTGGCAAACTTTTCAGAGTCTTGCAAAGCGCCAAAAGTAGAGTCTTTTCATAAAGCTGTGATCTAGTCCTATTCCATCTAATTTTATTAATGGACCATGTAGAGGAAACCATGAACTCGTATGGATCAAGTGGATTTTGACAGTTCCTGCTAATACTGATGGGATGGCTTTTGATAGACTACTTCATTTGCTGGAAAGCTAATGTTTCACTTATTGTAAGTACATCCCCACAGTGAGAAGACATAAGGGCGAGCCTCTAATGGCTTCAGACGGCTTCATTACCCTGATGACTGTTCCAGAATCCTTGTCAGCAGCAATTATCAATGTCACAGTTGGCATCACCGCAGAAGATATAAGGAGACCTGAGAGGCTCCAAAATGCCACTGCTGGGGGCTGGGGGCGTCAAGTCAGCATCGTTTAGCATCCTCCTGGATTTTCTGGGTAAAGGAATTGGAGATGTCAGGTAGGAACAGACATAAGCAGAGGGTCTTGTGAAAAGTGACAATCATGTGTTGATGGGTGGGTTCTTTTGCAGTACCCCCATGTCAGAGCTGTAAGGCCATTTTCAGTCCCCTGTTGTCCTGAGCTACACTCCAATGTCTGGCAGTGTGGTACCTTATGTCTAAGCCTCTACTCAGTCTCATTACCTCTTGCCAACACTTGAAGCCTAATTTCACATACATACATACATACATACATACATACATACATACATACATACATTCACACATATCTGCTGATCATCTAAACTTCTTATTAAATGCCTTCCAAACCTGTATGTCCTAAGTATATTGCAAGCCATCAACTTCTTAGAGACAGGGTTCTAGTATCATTTAGTATGTAGTGAAACATTTAACAATGAATGCTCAATAATTTTAATGCTGAATATGTAAATCAATTGTCAAATACTGAAACATCAATTAAAAATCTCTGAAGGCCTTGTGTCTTAGGAAACTGAGAGCATTCCTATAACAACCCCACAGTGATCTTCTGAACCAAGCTGGTAGAATTAAGAACAAAAAGAAACAAGATAGAGCTTTGAATAGTAACTTGTGGCTAGCTATATGCAAAAAGAAGTGGTTACAATGTATACAAGAATATCAAAACCTAAGCTATCCAGAGTGTGCATAATGAATTAGACCTGACACTATTCAAAACCACATCATGTTAGCCACACTTGTCTTCAGTTATACAGTGGTCTACTAGGTAGGTATGTGCTCCCTCTACTGCATACAAATTTCCTTTTGATTCTTGACCTCTGGCTCAGGAACTCAGCCCATGAAACTACTCAACTCTATATGCTGGGCTACTAAGTGAGTGGCACAACTCTGAGCAGCACAAAAAAGGGAAGGTGTTATAGGAAGAAGAATTAGTAACTATGCTGGCTGGTTTTGTGTGTCAACTTGACACAGGCTGGAGTTATCACAGAGAAAGGAGCTTCAGTTGGGGAAGTGCCTCCATGAGATCTAGCTGTGGGGTATTTTCTCAAGTAGTGAACAAGGGAGGAGGGCCCCTTGTGGGTGGTGCCACCTCTGGGCTAGTAGTCTTGGGTTCTATAAGAGAGCAGGCTGAGCAAGCCAGGGGAAGCAAGTCAGTAAGAAACTTGCTCCATGGCCTCTGCATCAGCTCCTGTATCCTGACCTGCTTGAGTTCCAGTCCTGACTTCCTTTGCTGATGAACAGCAATGTGGAAGTATAAGCTGAATAAGCCCTCTCCTCCACAACTTCTTTCTTGGTCATGATGTTTGTGCAGAAATAGAAACCCTGTCTAAGACAGTAATGGATGACCAAAGAGATCTTTTTCCCATACACTGAGCATAGGAGACATGGAACTGAAAATCATTGAGAGAACTGAAGGTTACATGAGGACCATGTTCTCACCCCGGCTGTGACCTAAGCAATGCTCACTGATGACCGCCAAAAGTGATCTCCACTGGCTCTCAGAGACAAAAGGCTAGTCCCCATACATCCCACCTCTATCCATATACTACTCTATGCACTTGTTAATAAATAGCAAGTATGTCATTTTATTGAAAATAAAAACAAATAGGGTATGAAGACTCCAGATTTTAGAATGACTATAAATTATTTTGTGGAAGATTTGAGTTCTCTCTGTCTTTCTGTGTGTATCTCTCTTGTGTGTGACTCTGTCTTTCTGTGTCTCTGTGTGTGTTCTGTCTCCTTTTATTTCTCTCTCTCTCTTTCTCTCTCTCTCTCTCTCTCTCTCTCTCTCTCTCTCTCTGTATGTGTGTGTGTGTGTGTGTGTTTGTGTGTATTTCTGTGTGTGTGGGGTCTTCATGTTTATGTCTCTCTCTCTCTCTCTGTGTGTCTCTTTGCTTCTCTTTTAATTAGTTCCTTCTTTAGAGGACAAAGCATCTCAGAGCTTTTTAGTCAATCTACTCCCAGAGAAATGAGAAAGCCCAGGTAGTGTTACATCGGCTCAAGTTTAATCCCAGGCTAATATAACTGCAATGGTCGTCCTCTAAAGTTTTAATTCCCAAAGCAGCAGGGATTTGGGGCTAGGTTGATATTTCTCCAGCCTGTATTTCTCCATGTGGTACTTGTGTTTGGCTCTTGTTTATTTGCTTAGGAACCTTGGATTTGTGAAGGATCATTATTGATATCTAATAGTTCACAGCCTTGAGGTTATCTTCAAAGGAGTTAAAATAAATTGGTGTTTATACATTTATTTATTTTCAATAAGGGCACATATAAAAATATATTCCTAGCCACACTAGAGAGGTGCAAAACTGGACATAGATAAAAATATTGTAAGTTTAGATAGAAATATGTCTGAAATTCCTTGTATGAGTCCAGCAACCCAAAGCAGTTACTTGCAAGTACAAACTTTGCTATTTGACATTTGTTTAAAAAGAATGCCTGCTTTTCAAAGGAGACATTTTCTGATACTAAATTTTAGGATAATCAGTGGTGAGATAGATCCTACTGTGCTAGTACATTAGGAGCATCCCAATAGAGCAGCAGTTCTTAACCTGTGTGTCAGATATTTGCATTAGAATTCACAACACCAGCAGAATAACAGTTATGAAGTATCAGTGAGACAATATTATAGTTGAGGGGGTTACCCCAACATGAGGAACTGTATGAAAGGGTTGCAACAGTAGGAGAATTAAGAACCATTGCCTTTGAGAATGGGGACGTGGATGGTGAATGGTGGGAGCCCAGAACAGGGAGAGACCTGAGTTGCTTAGAAAACCTTCACATTATTCATTAGTACATATAAGAGTGTGCTTGTGTGCCCATGCACACACGTTTATAAACCTGCGAAGCACAGCACATGGGTGGAGGTCAGAGGATAACTTTCAAGTCTGTTCTCATCTTTGGTTGTGTGGATCCTGAGACTTGAATTCAGGTTATCAGGCTTGGAGGACTGAGCCACTGAGCTAGCCTGGAAATGCTGAATTCTTAAGCTTGGGTTGGATGGAGGAGTGGCTGTTTAATGACAGTATACTCCCTTCTTCATTGGCCTCACTTCTCAAGCCATGGGCAATGATGGATGTAAAGCAGTATGCCAAGTATCAACAGGTTTAATCTCAAATAACTAAAAATAACTAATAAAGGAAAACGTGTGCCCAGAGGGCTTTGCTATATAGCCTTTCTTCCATTCCCACCAAGGCTTGCATGGGGACCATCCTCTTATTATTTCTTAAGGGCTCTTGAATGATTAAGAGTACAGTAACACACACATACACACAGACACACACAGACACACACCACAGACACACAGAAAAGGCAAATATTGGCTAATCATAGCTTTGAAATCAGTGGCTTACAATGCAAGTCTTTCATTCACACACATGGGCTTTATATTCAGAGACTGGGCTTGGTACCAGTTACAAGACGAGAGGCAACACATGAAACATTCAAGCTCTCACCAGCTAGGCCCCATTGCCTGCTAATAAATAGAAGCCTTCTGCACAGTTAGCCTTTCTATTGAAAATAAGAGCTTCACTAAATAGGGCACAGGGATGCAGGTTCTGTCTTAGTTTAAGGAGAATCACAACCTGATAATATGCTTGCTTGTCTTTGCAATCGTGTTCAGTTTCCAAAAGCACTTAGTGCCAGTGCACAATGGCTATTATCTCACAGGTATCACATGTTTTCTGGTAAATAAAATACAATTTTAGAGGCTGGAGAGATTGTTCTACAGATACAAGAACTTGCTGCTTCCTGTCCCCAGAGGATCAGAGTTCAGTTCCTGCCACTCACTTACATGGGGTAACTCCAAAGTCAGGGGATAAGATGCCCTATACTTGCCTCAATGGTCTCTTACAAATCACGCGCGCACGCACACGTGCATACACACACACACACACACACACACACACACACACACCTTCATATACTCCCTCCACACACAAAAATAGACATAAAAGAAAATAAAAACATTCTTTAAATATATACACTTGTAGATAACATACATTTGATCATACGACTATTACAAAATATAAAAGAAAAAGAGTTTGCTCAGAATAATTTTCTGTTTAGTTTGAGCCACAGAATCTATTGTTTGGAAACAACCCCGACCAGAATGATTAAATCTGAAATATGTGAAACCAGAAAGTGAGGTTTTGTTTCAGGACTAGTTTTTTTTTGTTGTTGTTGTTGTTTTGTTTTGTTTTGTTTGTTTCTTTACTAAACTCCTTTCTCATATGTGGAAGGCAAAGACAACTGAATCCTTAAGCAAACTGCACTTCAGCATTCTGACATTGTAGTTAATTCTGCTTTAAGGCTAGTTTTGTGTTTTCGTTTTTTACTCCTGGGATAAAATTAGCCAAGAACTTGGTGCTGTTTCTGTGGTTTGATGTTTGTCCTTGTTTGATTCTTTCTGCTTCCTGCTGAGGTGATAGAGCTTCATTGGAGATGTTTCCCATGAGGAGGAGTAAGAACCAAACGAACTGGCAAATAAGGATACATCAGAGACGCAAGGAAGGATAAAGAGTGTATTCTTTAGTGACAGGAAAAGTTTCTCGCCAAGTATGAAGCCACAGGGATACCTCAGATAAAAACCTTAACATTTTCTTTAGTATGTTTAGAAGTAAGAGGAGGGTCAACCGCATGTGCAGTAGGAGCAAACCCTCAGATACATCATGAGACAGGCAGCTTGGCTTTGTGGCGAGTTATGTAATGGATGTGAAAGCATTGAGCACCATACAGGGGTAGAAAGAAAATGTGGTTTTGATGATACTATAAAAAAAAGCATTGCTGGGCTATGGTTTTGATGGTTTTATTATTTATTTATGTTAAGGGTGGGATGGGTAGCAAAGACAATCTTAGGTTTTGGGGGGACATAGCAGGAAGTCTCATTATCTTACTCGGGGCTTTTCTGGTGCCCACCCATCTGAATAATCAATCTAGATTGCCGTGCTTGCTAGGACAATTTTTTCTCGGTTTGATGGAACTTCTGACAGTCTTAGAATGATTTTTAATGTGTCTCAGTGGTACTTTGAGTACAGTATTGTTACAATTGCAGAAGAGGTACTAGAACTTTTAGCCCACTCTACTTTTGAGCATGAAACATCACACAAAAATGTTTAGAGTTGAGCCAAAATGCTACTCATCTGTCACCCACAGAAAGGGGTGGGGTTTTGAGGCTGTATTGTTCTGGTTACTGATGACATACAATAAAGACTTCTTCAAGTGATCACAAATAGAGGACAAACATTTGTGGAGATAAATCGGAATGGGTACAAGTGCGTCTACTATTATTTTCCGCTTCAAAGAGCATCTGGTATGAATCTATTCCAGGAATATCTGTCAGACAGGAGTCACGGAGGTGGTTCTTAATGTATCATACCCTAGGCTCCATTATGAAAACAGCTCGAAATCGATGGGCTCCACTTCCGTGTAAGTTTTGACATCTCAATGGCTGTCTCCTGGCCACACACCATGAATAAAGTATACATTTATGTAAATTCTGGACACTTGTTCTGAAGATATAGAGTAAAAAGTAAGGGACATTTTAACTCACTGTCTCCTGCTCCATGCACATAGCACAAAATATTTTATTTTCTGCGATTCCAAAGTATGTGAGATTTCACTTCCAGAAAGTTAGCATCCCCTTCTGCAGCGACCACAGGGTGGGTCCCCTCTAATTCAATTTAATTCCAACGGGACCTCACCAAGAGGTGAAATCTGTCTCCTCAACTGGGGAACTCCTTCCCACGACCTGGCCCCCTTCCACATGCTAGTGGCAGTCTTGTTTGAGATTCTGACCAACTAGCTAGACGTTAGATCCCCTTCTAGAGGTAAAGTCATTTTCTAGAGTGGCTTACATGACTCCAGAATAATTCTCTGCTTCCAATTACTGGATGACTATAAAGGCTAGTTTTAATCATACAGATAAGCAAACAAGTGAAGGAGACACAGCAGTGAAGTTTGGTAGGATCCTAGGCGCCAAGCCCCACCTCAGCAGAGGTAAATTATGTCTTCCCTGTAGCTAAATGACTTCTTGTCAGCCTTTATAAGCTTAGGTCTCCACTTGCTCTTTACTGTCTTTGGTTTCTCTGGAGATTTCATTGTATAGTCAGGACAGACAGGATCTGATTTGGAGCTAATGGGCTCAGTGGGGGAACCCAGAAAGGCCTGTCCAGAGCCTTTCTCAGAGCCTCTCTGTGCCATATCTCTTCCTTCTGGACACAGGGCAGGGCCCCTTCTGAAATCGGGTCATGCACTCTCATATGAGATGAGACATGTCAGGGCCTGTTTTCCTACCTATCTCTGAGATAGGAAGGGAGGAAAGTTAGCATGTACTTTTATTTCCTGTGAGCCAACTTGATAAAGATAAATTATAGAGTCTATAGCTTGCCTTGGAGAGAGAAAGAAGAAGATAAAGGAAGGCAGGAGGAGAGAGATGAAGGGAGGGAGGGAGGGAGAGAGAGAGAGAGAGAGAGAGAGAGAGAGAGAGAGAGAGAGAGAGAGAGAGAGATTTTGCTTTCCAAGTTCTAAAGCACTCTGACATTATTCTAGCCACTAAAATAATAAGAGCTATGGGAGGTATGAGTCAGAAACTGTGGACATGGACAAAATAATTCAAATAGCATATGTCAAAATACCATACTTCTAGTCTTAGTGTCTTTTGTAAGAAAACCTGTGGCTACAGGTTTTTCTCTTTCTGCAAGATGAATTAGTGTCTTGTCAATTAGTAAGGTGTTACAGGACAATATTGTCCATTCTTTGCCTATATCAAAATAATATGTTTGACAAGATCAGGTATATTCAGGGCAGGATGGCCATGGGGGAAAATACCATCTTAAAATAAGTTCTTTCAGTGGGGGTGCACGGGGAAGAGAGATGGTATACACGTCCGCTCCATTTAGTTTCACACACACGCATTGTAGGGATGAGCTCCTTACTAAAATGGGCAAAGAATATCCCATGCTTTGACTTAGTCTTTTCTGTCTCATCTCTCAGGTTTCAGCTGCAGAGAGTTTTATGCTTTTAAAGGCTCATATGATCAGATGTCACCTACCCATAGAATCCCTTATTAGTGGCTATAATCTTAATTATATACACAGAGGTCCTTTGTTCTCTCTTTGTAACATAATATTCACAGGATAATCAAGTTTATGCATGTTGACAGTTTTGGGTCCTACTACAATGCAGTATTGCTAGAGCAGAAAGGCTCAGCACATCTGTAGCTCACCTATAGCAGCTTCCTAAAGCTTTGAGTCATAAGGATATTATAGTTTGAATATGAAAGAATCATATAGGCCCATATGTTGAATATTTGGATCTTGGATGATAGTACTATTTTGGGAATTTCTAGAAACTTTTGGATGGGAAGCCTAGTTGGATAAGAGGAAGGTCACTGGGGAGGAGTCTCTGAAGGTTCCACCTGGCCCCTAATCCCTTCCTAGGGACTTCTTGCCTACAGCGAGGAAAACACACCCCTCTTATTCATGCTCTGACAACTGGGATGCTGTCCCTTAACATAAACATAACCGTAATCAACATAAACAAGGGCCACGCTGTCCCTTAACATAAACATAACCGTAATCAACATAAACAAGGGCCACGGACTGAAAGCTCAGAAACCAGGAGCCAAAAGATGTCCTTGATCTTTTAAATTGTTTTTGCCTATCACCATGGTGTGAAAGTCATCATAATAAAGAGAAAGCTAGGAACTGGGAAGATGCTCAGCTAGTGAATTACTCTCCATGCAAGTGTAAGGACATGAGTTCAATCCTCAGGGCAGGACACCTGATATACCCTTATGCCCTCCATGTGCCTGGTCACACTATGTCTGTCTGTCTGTCTCTCTCTCTTTCTTTCATATACACATACACACATAGATAGACAGACAGACAGACAGACACACACACACACACACACACACAGAGAGAGAGAGAGAGAGAGAGAGAGAGAGAGAGAGAGAGAGAGAGAGGCTGCCACGATTGACTCCCAAAGTTAACCTCTGGTCACACCCACCCCCATACACACACACACACACACACACACACACACATGTACATACAAGCCACAAATTAATACTTAGCTTGTCATCACTTTGGGGAGCTGATGGAGAAGTTAAAAGGAACCTATTCCTATAATACATGGGACCCAATAGGCCAACACTTTACCAAGATGGGTTATCCCTGGGGACTGTAGGAATTAACTCAAGTAATAGACACTCAGACTATCCTAGTGACCTTACACCTCTGACATACAGAAGGACAGCATAATAAGAGGAGGTTATTCAAGCCACTAAACGAGCAGTTATTTGTCCTAGAGGGCGCCTGCAGAGCAGCCTCCCATGCTCACATTTCTTTCTTCCTTGTCTCTGGAGGTAGCTCCGCCACAACCGGCTGGAAGTTGGATTGCCATGGAGTTAGTATCAATCAGAGAGTCTATGGCTCAGATGTGCAGCCTGGCTTCCTCACATGGTCCCTTAGGGAAGCCAAGAGTACTTGGTCCTCACTGCAGTTTCCCAACAGAGCTGAGAGACTAAGCCGCTGTAGGGCATTCCAGATATGGTCCATGATGGCTTTCTTTGCCTTCTGCATCTCCTTCCATTCTGAGCTCTTCTGATATCTCCTGGAGTCAATTTCCAGACAACCAGCAGCTTGCAGGTAACTCTGATTTTAAGGGTCTGATATAAACTAATGCAGAAATATCCTCCCATCCTTGGCATCTATCGTTTAGAAAAAAAAATATTACTAAATTGCAGATAATTATTAGAGTACTGATAGTAAAAATATTTTCAATATTATGTCATGCATCTTCATATTCATATGCACTGGAGAGCCTTCATGTTCATCTTCTCAATGAAAAGTTAAACCTGCAAGGCTAAAGAAGTGGTCACTCAGTGGCAAAGAGTGCTTGTTGCTCTTCCAGAGGATCTGAGTTAATTTCCTAAGACCCCACTTGGATGGCAGGACTCTGGTGCCATCTTCTAGTCTCTGTGGCTCCCCACTTCCTCTCTTTCCCTCTCTCCCTCCCCCCTCTCTCTTTCTCTGTCTCTCTCTCTGTCTCTCTCCTGCTCTTTTGCCCTTTGTCTCTCCATCTCTGTCTCCCTCTCCCTACACCTCCTCTCTCTCTCTCTTTCTCTGTCTCTCTCTCTCTTTCTCTCTCTCTCCTTCTCTCTCTTCCTCCCTCTCCCCCCCTCTCTCTTACACACACTAAATTCACAGTCGGAACTAGTTAATGTCCACTATGTGAGCCCAAGGACCGGAGGCTTAAGATTATTATGTAAGTTGATCAGAAGCTCATGTGCATTACAAAAATGATATTCACATCATGTCCACTTGAGTATAAAAGCCTCTCCCATAAGTGGTCCTTAGCAGCCACAGTAGCATTCGCCTCTATCAAAGCCCATGGCACTATGAAAGGTGTCCCACAGGCTCATGTTTTGAGGGTGAGGTTCCCAGCTCTGGTTCTATTTCAAAGAACATGGGATCTTCAGGAAATGGATACAGATGGCAAAAGTAGGTCATTGAGGGTGAACCCTTTAGAGTTACACCTGTCCCTTGTTTCCCCCATCCTGGACTCTGTTCTATCTGCTACCATGTCAGCAAACCTCCATTTCATACTGCCACCACTATGAACAGGACCACTCCAGCCTCCGTGAAGTACTAAGACTCTTGGAAACCATGGGCTAAATAAATTCTAAGTCATTTAGAACCGCACTTGTTGTGTGTTTGTTGGGGGTGGGGATGTATACATATGTCATTGCCCAGTGTGAAGCCAAATGACAGCTTTTGGGGATTGGTTCTCTCCTGCTGCCATGTGGGTTCCTGAAACAGAACTAGTGTCATTAGGCTTTGCTTAAAAGTGCCTTGACCTGAGCTGGCTTGCCAATCTATTCTCACTCCTTTAAATTATTTCTGGCAGGTATTTTTGGTCCTAGCAATATGGACACTTATGAACATGGTGTATAGGATATTGTACTGTTGAGTCAAGGAAATCATTTTATGAAATTCTATTCCTATAGTTAATAATATATACATATATAACATTATTATTTCATCATATGATTTCATCAGTTTCAATACGATAGATCTCAAGGTTTTAAGATTAGGCCTTTCTCATTGCTCAATCAGTCCTGACAGAGTGCCAATATGTCTTAGCTGAGTATACAGACACATCTCTCATCTCTTCTGTGGATTATGGTTCCTTTGCTTTGGGACCCCAGTTAGATCCCCTCTATCTCCTCATTTTTATTTTAATCAATCTTATATCATCATAGATATACTCTCATTAGGAATATGTGCAGTAGCTGCCTTGCCTGGCTAGTTACTAATAATTCGTGGGCTGTCTAGTCCTGCCCTGAGATATCTTCTGCTAAGCTTGAGCACAGGCTAAAATGACATAAGAGGAGCAGCCAGGCATAGGCTCCCTGGTCCTTTGTATGGAAACACTGCCTTCCCCTGTTGTCCCCCAAAGGTTATTCGGCAACACTTGCTTGAAGATATGGGCTAAACATTTGTATGCATTATTTTGTACTTTTCTGTCATCTCTCCCAAGAACCGGTCATGAACAGATGGCAGGATTAGTGGAGAGATCAAGAAATGAAATTATTTACTGCAGATTGTCCATTGAAAGACTGATAACTCTGGAAAAGCGATAACCTGTTCAATTTCTCCTAGCTTCCAGCTCACAGCAAATATTAAATAGTGCTGAATAGTGGAGTTTCCTCTTTCACCACAGGTTTGAGAAATATCACTACCCATATAGAGCATTTTAAACATTGTAGTATATTTATTTATATACACTCTCTCATGTGTGTGCGTGTGTGTGTGTGTGTGTGTGTGTGTGTGTGTGTGTGAGCAGGGCATGCCATCTTTGTGGTATCAATGGACATCTTTTGGGAAATGGTTTTTTCCTTCTACCCTGAGGGTGAAGGGATCAATCTCAGGTTATCAAGCTTGGCAACCACCTTAACTCAGTGAGCCTTACACAAGGCATTTTTGTAAGGACTCATTAAGACCCGTGTCAGCATGTAGCCTTTAACTAAATTGGGTTTCTTCTAGAGGGAGCTATTTCCTCATAGCCAGCCCCAATCCCACACGAGAAATTATCTAAAATGGTGGGAATAGGGTGTGATCTTCCAAAATAAAGAAAACAGAGACTATTAACAAGAAATTGACTTAAATAAGGCAGTTTTCATAAAATACTAAGCATGGTACCTAGCAACTACCAATGCCCCTTAAATGCTAGCTCATGCTATTATTGTTTTACAGTGCCTATCAATAGCTTAAGAAGTGATGGGCCATCAACACAAATGTTAAACAACATCACCGGCACATGATTTCCTAGCCCCAGGGAACAGGTTGGCCTGCCATACATGGAAGAGTCTGCTTTGGAGGCTCACCTCAGCATTTGTTGTCTTGGCAGCAAGCGGGAGATATGTTTGTCTAGTGTCATAATCATCTCTGGCTGCAACAGCAAAATATGAAAGCCTATGGCGCTTATACAACAGAAATTCATATCTTCACAGTTCCAGAGGTCATTGGTAATATCATTAGTGTCTTAGGTAGGAAGCAGGCATAGTTGTAGTTTGGCGAGGGTTCCTTTTGCACCCCAGAAGTATTGCATTCAGTCTGCGCCACATACATAAACAGGTGAAAGAATGCAAGTAGCCTCTAGTCTCTCTTCCTTTAAATGTAAGGACTTTAATCTCACCACAAAAACAAAAAACAAAACCAAAAAAAAAAAACCACACAAAACTCTGATGTCCTAATCTAATCTTTCATATATACCCATGGCCCAATCCCTAAATATACTTGTCATTAAGATTTAGAGCTTCAACATAAGAATTCTAGGAGCTACAAACATCCAGTCCATAACAAGAGAATTTCAGTTGTCATCCTATTAGAAGCATGTGGAATACAGACAAAAGTTCCTTCCCCTGGATCTTTGTGACAACTCAGTAAGGTGACCCCTGAGTGTGGACTGGAGGCTACTCACCCACAGTGGGAGTTGGAGAGGTGTCAGCCTCCCTTCCCTCTTCTGCCATATGGAACATTATATCCTTGGACCGATTCACCCTGGGATGAGTCGATCCATTCCCCTGGGCCATCCATTCCGCTGCCCTGGTCCTCAGACTCCATCTTGGTAAGGAGTTTCCAGGGCAGTGAGTCTAAACTTCACTTCTACTGTACTTTGTGTTCCTATTAAATTGTAGACTTTTCAGTTACTTGATGTTTTACATAGTATGCAGAATTTCAGTAAGAAGAAAATTACTAAACCTAATTAAAGTTCTGAAAAAATGTATGTAGGATTAGATTTGAGCATCCTATTATTTATCATAAATGATCAAATAGACATTCTAATACTTCCCACAGCTCTTCTGATAATTTTCACCAGAAACTGTCTACCTCACATTTAGTTTAGTGCTGTCTAATTTCAGAAAATAACTAGCTACAAATTAAATTGAAAGTATTACTGAAAATTGGATAATTTCAGCAAATTATTACATTATGTTCTGTAATAGTGCTAGCTTTGCCTTATTTTGAAAATAATAAAATTATTTAAAATATTTTCAGTTACCAATTACCAAAGAACGAAATAAAGGCACAAAGAGCGAAGGATAAGGTACTCAAAACACTGAACTGGAAAAAAGAGGTTTTACTAATGCTCCTGAGCTTGAGTAAACAATTTAAAATGGGGTTTCTGACAGACAACTCCACTCCTGTGAGTATTAGTCTTATGTCTTTATCAATGATAACCTTGGAAGCATGCATTCAAGACTAAAATTTAGCAAGTATCAGGTTAAGATCTCAAAGAGAACCTTGAATTGGGGAAAAGAAACAGCCAAGAAACAAAAGAATCAGTTGTCCGACTAACATCTTCAGAGGTTTCTATTTTCTGTAGCAATACTCCTTGGATACCCAGGCATTAAGCTGGCAAATTAATGGAAGAGGGTGGTGAATGTATCTTTTTAGTTTTGCTCCATATAATTTTCAACTACTAAAATCTTCTAAAAGTATCTACCCAAGCATGGCTGGTGGGGGAAAAAAAAGTGAAAAGCTAAATAAAAAACACATTATGCAGCAGGACTCATTTGAATGATTTATTTTAAAACGTTACTGAAGAGAAGAAAGAAAAAAATCTTTAGCACGCAAAATCTATCTCTGAAATCCTTTGGGGAGATACAAATTTATTTTGCTCACATAATCCGGGCAATAAAATTATGGCATAATCATGGAAACGTTTTGTAAAATAATGCCTATGACTTGAGCAATGCAAATCACGAGGCAATTTCCAGATATCCATATTATTTGCATATTTAGAACAGGGCCACCTCTAGAAATCATTTATGGAAAGACTAAGATGTGTGTGCCAAGAAAGTAATGACACTAAGAGTTATTAAGAGATTATTCTGCCTTTCTTACCATATATAATCTTGACAACCAAGCAGCTCCACACAGAGCTCTTTCTCCCCACATCTAGCACACGACATGATGATTGTCCCTGGAAACAGACACGAGAAACACCTGCCTTTCCTTACTCTCTGTCCAGATAATGACAACCAGGAAGTAGTGGTTCCATCAGTACAAAACCAAGTATTACATTAACTAAAATATGCTCAGATTTATGTATTTAAAGAGATGGAAAAACGTACAAAATTAGGAAAACCAACAAACCATCTAGAAAAGCTCAGCTGTCATGAATGGAAGGGTATAATGGCTTTCGAGAATTGTAGGGTTATGTGTTTAGTTTATGATTACTGTTATCATCTTATTATAAATACAACCACTTAAGCAATAAAAAATTAATTATTTTAGAGGTCTAAACAGCTGATATAGTCTTATTGCACTGAAATCAATAAGCTGTAGTCCTGGCAACCATGAAGAATTTCCCAGCATAGATTGCCTTGCCTTTTTATGTTTCAGGAATCTCCTAGTGTAACTGCAAGGCTTCTTGCCCATCTGTTGTTCTCAGACCAGCAAATATCTGGCTTTGACCTCTGACTTTTGACCCATAGTTGGCTATAGCTTCTGTTCTGTAGACCACTCATTTTCCCCTTTCTCCTTTTCCTTTGGAGGACCATTCTGCTTACTGTGTGTCTTTCTGGGTAGTCCAAGGTGCTCTCCATATTTTGCAAGCCTTACCCACATTTTATAAGTCTCTTCTGCCATGTAGATAACATTTAACAACTGTGAAGATTGGAACGCAGAACTATTTGGAGGCCCACTATACTACCAATCATGGGCAGTTATGCTATTTATCAGCATAAGTGGAAAAAATAAAGCTGCTAAATATTACTCAGCCACTGATTTTTTTAAACAAGAAAGTTTCTATTAAAACCAGGTATCCATCATTGGGTGAGTTTTACCAGACTTTTGTAAGGTAAAATTTTCATTTGCAAATTGCATCAATTTTACAAAGTAGACGTGTTTTGATCGGTGCGCATTCATGACTGACCACAGCAGTCAAGACAAAAGAATTTTTCAATCACCCTAAAATCGAGTGCCCATGGATTTTATGCTATTTCTAATTTCTTTTCATTTTAGAAACTTCTTAAATGGTATTTAACTGATCTACCATTATAGATTTTAAGAGATGTGTGTCTAGAGGTCAGGTGGGGTAGGGGTGGACATCCACGTGAAGACATGGGGAAGGGGAGAAGGTATGGGCTATGGAACAGTGGAGGGTAGACAGGGGTAGCAGGTGGGGAATAAAATATGGAAAGTATAAAAATAATTCACTAATAAAAAAAAAGAAAAAATGCCTCTTTCCTTGAATATCCCTTTGTAGACCTTGCCTGCATTATTTGTTCTACACAAATAATTTAGCTAACAAATACATCATTTTGACCTCTCTGGATTCCATGCATATGCCAGCCCCTCTTACTTTAATTTTCTAATATATGCACATGTTCATAAGATTTCTGCATATACTTTTCTATAAATGTATTTAAATTCCCTCAAGGGATAAGAATATTAAATTCCAAAATACCAGTGACCTACAATTACTTTTTAAAGTCCCTTGGTTAGTCTTTTCCTAATATGAGCCATTGTTATCTAGTTTTTTTAATACTACTGGGTTGAGCCTGGGGCTTTATGCATGGTATAGAAATCATCTACCGATGAGATACATCCCCAAGCCAGTATCTATTTCTCAGGAAGATATTTCAGTGTATATTTGAAAACTCTGAAATAGAATTGTTGCTAATACAATATCTTTTTCATAGGATTCCTGCATACTTAATTTTATTTATAAGGCATGTTGATAAAATTAGCCACAAGTTCCTACTTTTAAGAATATAGTTCCAGACAGATCTTGACTAATATCTTAAAGAGACAACTAGTTCTGTGGGTGTTATTTTTTTCTAAATCTAACACATTATCTATAAAACCATCTCAGACATATAATGGTGAACAAAGCCCTAAAACTAAGCATTAGATCAAGTTAAAATGGCACTTTGAGCATCAGCAGCAATCATAACTCTAAACAAGTTGACAAACACAAATAGAAGCATTTCGTTTGGAATATTAGTAAAGGGCTGGAGGAACAAATAGGTAGACCAGAAGTCCTGTGCTCCAGTGGATGGCCTGGAGGTTTTACCAATGGCTTGAGATGGCACAATCTATAAGGGTCTTTTCCTGGCACAGGAAAATGCTCCCAGATTAACCAGGAGAATTGGACAAGTGGAAGCCTGTTGTCTGCCTAGATACCACAGCTCAGTAGAAACTAATAAAAGAGACAAAACTAATGTAAATGAGACTGACAGAAGTTCTGATGGACAAAAACAGCTGATCATCACAGACAGGCATAGGATGATGACCTCAAATGGAGATGAGTAGTGTATGTTAAGCAGCTTACTGTCAACAGAAGGATCCATCTGCTCTGCACATCAATTATTAGCAGGGGTAACGACTTCACACTTGGGAAAGCAGAGTCCAATTTTGATCTTATTTATGCAGCAAACTTAGGGAGAATATGCCAAATGCTGTTTCTTCCCAAATCTTCATTCACATAAAAATCACTTAAAAAAATAGAGGCTTAACTGTATATACACAAACATGTAAAAAGTTTTGAGTAATTATTTTATAACCTCATATGCATAATGTTGTCATTTGAAGGAATGGCCACCATAGACTCATGTGTTTGAATGCTTGGCCTGTAAGGAGTGTGACTATTAGAAGGTATAGCCTTGTTGGAGTGGGTGTGGCCTTTTGGAGTAGGTATGGCCTTGCTGGAGGAAGTATGTCACTGTAAGGGCCTGCTTTGAGGTCTCAGAAATTCAAATCTGTTGCCTTCTCCTGCCTGCAGATCAAGATGTAGAACTCTCAGCTCCTTGCCAGCCTCATGTCTGTCATGATTCTCGCCCTGATAATAGGCTAAACCTCTGAAATTGTAATCTAGACCCAGTTAAATGTTTGCCTTTATAAGAGTTGCTGTGGCCATGGTGTCTCTTCTTAGCAATAGAAACCCAAACTAAGGCACGTGATAAAGATGATTCTATGGTTAAAATTACTTAGAATTTGTGTTTAAAAGAATGCAACTTAAACTCATTTTTATACCAAATAGCCAAAGGGTTGAATTTTGCTGGCCTCAGCATTAGCTATGTAAACAGAACATGCTGCCTAATTGCTGTAGTTTAAGCCTTTGTCATGTGTGAAATGAAAATGACATTGGTTTCACTAGATCCTTATGAAGATTAAATGTGTTCTTAGTTTTAAAACCTGTTTAAAATGCCTTGCACAGAACCAGCTTCTCATCAGAGACTCCTTTTCCTCTCCATCACCTTAAGACATTCTTAGGGAGAAGATAACAAGTATTAGGTGTATATATTAAACTCTAGTAAAGAAACAAGTGAAACAAAAGTATCAATGAGTTACACCAAGCCAGAGGAGGCAGGACTATTGTGTTAATGTTACTGTGGATAAGGGAACACATTTGTTCTGTGGAGAAGAAAACTATGGTCTTACTAGGAAATAGCTGCATGTTTAAGCAGAACTAAGACTAACATGGAAGATTTTTCTTCCATAGCAGGGGCAAAGGCACAGATTTAGATAATTCTGTCCAAACACAGCAGCAGAAGTCTAGGCACTGTGAACATTTAAAACTGTCATAACATTAAAGCTTACCTCACAAATATCCCAGAACCAAGGAGACCAGAAGATAATATAGCCCTACAAAGATTCAAAGGGCACATACCCTGGCGAGACTCAGTCTTCTGGCTTCTTGAGTTTCTTTTGATGTCCAGTAATGTTTTTGCTATATAAGAGAAGAGTATAGAAGTAACTTTTGTCCTTTATTTTTCTTTTTGTGTGCTATGCAGGCCTTGAAGGTGGGATCTTGAACGTACTAAACAAGGATACTCCCACCAAGCTTCACCCTGAATCATTGTAGTAAGCTGAAGAGACAGGCACATGGCTTATTTATTATAGATATACAGCCACAATTTAAACATCATAAAGCAATGTCTCCTAAAATCATATGCTAAGCATAAAATTATTACAAATAAATACAGTTTAAGCACTTTAATGTTTTTTTAATCCCCACCATTGTAAATGGCACTTTTTAAAAACATAAGGGCAGGCTTAATGACAGGCAATCCGGGGTCAGGAAGGAGTTTATGGACACCTATTCTACCTTACTCAACTATTGACAGTTGGCAGGTGAGTTCTAAGGAAGGCATAGTCTTTGCTTTCATTTGCATACCCACCAGGCTCCAATGGATACTTTCAAACTTATACCCACACAGATGGTTAAAATCAGAGGGTCACAAGCAGAACAACAGCAAGGATGAACAAGGGAAGGCAGTCTGCTGGGAAGAGTTGAGAAATACAAGGTAGAGGAGGTAAGAATAAATGGGAGTTAACATGGTAAACAGAATTCACTATGCACATGCGTGAGATTGTCAAGGAACAAATTTAATCAATAAAAAAAATAAAAATGACAATGTCTGAATACAAATTTCAGTTATTGATTCATCTTATTTTTATGGAATAAAGAAAGCCCTTTGTCATCATTTGATGAGCATGTTTACCATTGGCGGTTTATCATGTTGGCATCATGATTTAGGAGGATTTTAGTCTTTCATTCTTAAATGCGCTCAGCAATGTTCCTCAGAGTCCTTTGGGCAATCGCAAAGTATGCCGCAGATGCATGAAGGGAGAACAAGAAAAGCTATTAGCGTTCAGAGCTGTTGGCCACGTACATCTTTCACACGCCAGTGAAAGAATAGATTTCTTAGCACTGGAAAGGACAAGATTACTTGAAAGTTATAGATTTATGATTAAATTAAAACTTCAAATTTCACTGAAAACTTGTGTAATGAAAGGATTTTGCAAATGCGGGATCTTCATGCATTAAGAACAACTTTTATTTTCTTTTCCCCGTTGCTCTTTATAATGACCCTATTCTAGAACATTCTGTGGTATTGAGTTTTGAAATGGCAGCAAATGAACGAGCACCTCAAAAATCAATTCAATCAATTTCCATTCATGCAAATGCATTAACTTTTACACGGGTGGGTGTTCTTCCTTCCAAGTGGATTAGAGTCAGACTGAAGACCAATTTGGTAGAGTCTGTCCAGTCTTACTTTCCACCCTTCACTCATCCTTACCTCACAAATATCCCAGAACCACCTGAGCACATAATCTCTCTTGTAATTTGTTTACTTAAAATTTGTAATCAAAACATTACTAACATGAATTATAATAATGATCAACTCTAAATACTAATAATGAAATATATGTTATTGAACTAGAGAAGACAAAATATAACATGTTTGGGACTGGGGAGATAGTTCAATCTGTAAAGGGTATGAAACTATGAGGACCTGAGTTCAGCTCACGTGTGTTAATATAAAAAGCCATAACTCTAGAGATGGGAGAGATGGAGATGGGTAGAGTCCTAGAGTTCCTGACCAGTCAGTCTGGCCTCTCAGTGGGCTCAGGGTTTAGTGATAGATCTTGTCTCAAGATGTGACATGAAAGGCTATATTAAAAGACCTAACTTTCCCTAAGCCAGTGTAACCCCTGGCTTACACACACACACACACACACACACACTACACACACTAGAGAGAGAGAGAGAGAGTCATAGACAGATAGAGAGACAGAAATAGAGACAGATTTCTTTTAGGGATACACTTCTTATATATAAAACTGTATTTCCATCAGGAGACTCTCAGTTTTTTTATAATGGGTTAAGACTCTGACAAGTCACTGAATATCTTTTGTATTCATTCATTATTATATTTTAATGACCTCAAATTTTTCTACCCAAGCTATTTCTGCTAAGCAGCAAGCCTGCTTATTGTATTCGCTTCCTCATTAACTCAGCCAAGGGTTTCCATAGTCACCTCCATGTCAACATCTCGTTCCATTTGTTATTTTCTCCTTTAGGGGACTGACCCTGATTTTATCGTTTAATTAGTGACATTAACACCTTCCTTGTCAGCTAATTTCAAGTCTTGGAGGTACCCAAACATTTCTTACCTCATTGTATCCAGACCAGTTCTACCCCCTTACATTTGATGGATCGCAAGACTAGTTCATTCTAACTCTGTATAGACTTATTAATTTGTCTCCTCGTTTCCATTCTCACTGCAATTGTATAAGTCTGCATCTCTCCACCACTTCTTGTCTGAACCACTCAGTGAAGTTCTACCAGATCCCTGTGTCATTAGCTCTGTCCCCTTGTCACTTTTCTTCATATGGTTTCACCATAATCCTGGAAAAAGATGGAAAGTCATGTCACACCATCTTCATTCACTCTTGGCTTAAAAGTCTTTGACCAAGGTTAAAGAGATAGCTCAGTAATTAAGATCACTTGTTGCACTTGCAGAAGAGCAAGGCTCAGTTCCCAACACCCCTATCAGGCTGTTTATTACCATCTGTAACTCCAGTTCCAGAAGATCAGATACCCTCTTCTAAGTTGTAAGTGTACTGCACTGGCATCTTGCACATTAACTCATACACATATACACATTAACTAAACATAAGTAAAGTCTTTGAAAGTCCTTGATAGCTTTCTTTTGGATTTCATGGACAGTTCATCAGGACAAAATAAAGACAGTACTAATAAATTTTGACAGAAATGAATAGGCCAATGAGTCTGATTTTTCCATATATGAAATACTAAAATTTCATAGAGTTTGGTTGATTCTTGAAGTTGTATCATCATGGATAGAATTCCCCCTTCCTCCTATTCATAACATCAAGGCTTATCTGTCTTTCTGCTACTATACAGTGTTTAGTGTTTTCATCTCTTTGCTTCCTACATTGTTATAGACCACAGAGAAGGAAGTAGGTCACTGAATCTAAATATAATTTACTTTTGAAACTGCCAATTCCCAGGGATATTGTGGAATCAGTATTCTCTGTATCAAGGCTAATGGTTGGAAGAGCATATATGCAGGTTTTACAGAGGACCTCAGACCACATTGAGATGTTCATCACATCTTTTCTATTCAGGCATCATATAGTATAACAACCCAGATTAGCATCATAAAGAAGACAGAATAATATGAAGACATTTATTGCTTATCTTTTGAGAGTGCTTATTTCTTGACACTTCAAACTGTGTGCATGACACTATCAAGTCAGCCTGAACCCTCAGACTATTCCAACATATATACTCATGAAACTCAAATGTTTCTGACTCTCTACTAACACTACATCAGTAAGTAAGAACCTGGCATCCACAGTGTCAATGTGCATTTCAGAAAGAAGAGAAAAGCCAGGATATGTCTATGTTGTTTTCAACTGTTAGAATTTGTTTTTCCTCCTAATTCATGAGCTGGGTGCTATTAATAGTTCTATGGCAAAGTAGTGGAAACAGAGGCTTATAACATGTAACTAACTTGGAACAAAAATCTTAGAAGTAGTCATCAGCAGATATTGGATGTAGATCTGGCTAGCCCTCTACAGGAACGCTGTTCTTGCCTCCTATTCTTTGATAGTGTTCACTAAATCAAGCTGTCCTGTATTTAAATCTCCTATAACTAGGCAGGGGTCAATGCTAACATCAGATCAAACTCATTACCATCCTGATGATCAAAATAACTCTAATCACACTTATGTTTGTTGTATTTCTAATCTGACTTGATTTTTAAGAGATGGTGATCAAACTCAGGCAATAAAAGTGTGTGCTATGTGCATATATAGGTCAGAGTTTCTTGGTATTAGCCCTACTGATGTTTGGGACAGAGAATTCTTTCTTGCAAGGGGCTGTCCTGTGCACTATAGGATATTTAGCAGCATCTCTTTTTTTCTTTCTTCTGGATTACAAGTAGACCTTCATTTTCCCTCTGATGAGACAGAATACCTCCAGTTATTCCCATCACCCAGTAACCCCTTGGGATTAGAGTAGAAAAACTGTTACTAATCAAGAACTAAGCATGAAGAATGGAAGACATGATTTCTAAAAAATACATATGTATTTATATGTGAATGTTGAGAGATATGTGGGTACTTATGGAAGTCAGAAAAGGGAATTGGATCCTCTGTAGTTGGAGTTACAAGTAGTTGAGAGCCGTCCAGTCTAGTGACCCAGAACCAACCTCAAGTTCTCTACAAGAGCAGCACACTACACACTCATAATCAATGAGCAGTCTCTCTAGTCATAGCATGATTGGGTTTGATATATGACTTTACTGTTCAGTTTTCTGTTACTGTAACAAACCACTTGAAGTAAGTGACTTATAAAGCAAAAAATGTCTTTACATTTTAGGGTTTTTTTTGGGAAGCTGAGAGGCCAGATAACACATCAGAGCTCATGTGGAAGCAGTTATTGGCATCACAGAATATCAGATGGTATGGTGGCAAGGCCATGCAAGAAGGAACCCATGGGGACATAGGAATCTAGAACATGACAAAGGGGCCAGGTCTACTCTTTTATCATAATTCAGTCTTGAGAGGACCACTACCTCATTCCAGGAGATCATGCTCAATCTTATGTGAAGGTGGTGACTCCCTTGAGCTCTACCTACTAAAGGTTCAATTGCCTCTTATATCACCACAGTAAGGGACAAGCTCACACAACACAGACCCTAGGGGATAAACATATCTGAACCGCATCAGAAACACACTGAGCCACTTTCTAATAATTGTGATGAAACAAATGTACTCTTCTATAACTGAGTAGTCTTCATATTTATATGAGAAAAAATTATCAAAAAATATAAGCAATTGTATTCTAAACTCAAAAAAAACCACTCTTATATTATCTGTTATGCCTATGAATAAAGATGTTCAGGAGCAGGTTTATCCCTCCTATTGTTTAAACATATGAGGGAATCAAAGAGGAGTATAATAGAATCATATTCATGGAGCAACAAAGACTAATACAAAAATATATAACAAACCCTCAAGGCAAAAAGATCTGAGGAACAAAAGACCAGATAGAATGGGATAATAACACTTCATCTCCTCTGTTTCATTAGTTCATTCAATTATGCAATTATAATTCTTACTATGAGTCAGGAAGTGTCTACACTATTTTCATGTGTTCTATTATGTTACCTTCTTTATAACAGTGAGCTAGGTGCTATTAATATTTCAATGTGGTGGTGTTATAGAAACAAAGGTGTATAAGGGTAAATAATTAGAGGAAAATAGCAGACATAATATTTGACAGAGCCTGAATGTGGCTCAGGACCATTTGTATATAACACCTCAGGTCTTATCAACTGCTTTAGCGATATGTGCTGGATCAAATTTTCACGTGTCTACCTCCAACTTCCATGTTTAAATTCTCTACTCTGATTGGTGTATAGAGAGCCTGACCTAGGATATTCCCTGAAATGCATATTCTGAGGTGGGTCTGTGTATGAAATCTACTGGAGTAAGTTTCTTATGTATATATTCATGGTACAGAAGCAGACACATGGAGGAATTCTGAGAGATTGTAAAGCTATTTCATGGCTTTTCCTACAGAAATATGAATATCCATTCACTCCAGAGAGGACAGAAACAAACGGAATAAATTATTCTATATAAGTTGAGCTTAGTCAGTCAGTGAGTTTACTAGGTTACTTGAAGAATTATGAATGAGGAGTTCCTTAAAGAAACATCTGTAGTTCAAAGACACATGGATGATAACACATTAGGGCTGTATCCCTACAGTTTTCAGAATGAGTAAAAGGTAACTTGGCTGGTCCTAGAATCTCTTCTTCTAGTAATTATTATTGATTATATTACTTCAGAGGAGACCCTGTGAATCAGCTTAGTTCGAGGGGCTTCCTAAAATTTTTAAGTTGTATTTATTTCTTTGCCTTTATGGGAATGTTCTCTGAGGAAATTTTCAAGAAAAATCTCAACTAGTCCTACTAGATTTGAAGACAGATGGCCCTTCAGAGTGAGCCTTCCTTGAGTCTATGGTGGAGTTTTTTCTAGAAAATCTTGTATAAATGCCTACATAGGAACTATTCACAGAAAAAAAATATCATGTGGGTAAGGCAGCTCTTTCCAGACTGTAGCAATGTTTAGAGAGAGCCTTGGCTGAAAGCCATCAACTCAAAGGTCAAGCTCAATAAAATTGTTCTCTCAGAGTTTTCTGTGGTCACCAGGAAAGAAAAAAACATGCTATTTTTACAAAACACTAGGCCAATGGAAATGGCCAATTGGAGTGAGGGGAGATGAAACAGTCCTATTTGGCCTCTCTGCTACTGATCATATCACAGCAAAACTTAGCAAAGTCACATCACAGCAAAACTTAGCCAGGTCACATCACTACCCATCCTTGCTTATGAGCCTGACGTGGAGTTTGGGGGAGCTATGGAGTCCACCATTGCAAAGGACCCTACATATCTAGGACTCTGGTGGGGAAGCATCTTCCAATGTAAAGTTTCCTTCTAAAGCTGAGAAGGCTGATCTTAGCTATACAGACTAAAAGTCCACCTGCCATCTTCAGATTCTGACATGAAGAATTTTAACTGAACACCAGTTCACAGACATGGATATCAATGAGCTGGAGGAAAATCTATCAAATTGATCTTTTTGAAAAAAAGAACACTGCAGATTTTTCCTCTATCATTGACTTGGTAAATGGCACATGATGTTTCCATCATGCAGGCCCATTATCTTTAACATAGAACTCTTGGCTGTCCTCAGGATGGCCTTCCATCTCTAATTCTTCAGAAGTATAATTGCCCTCCTGGAGAAAATAGGGCTCTCTTGTGGGTTAATTTGATTTCATTTCGTTATTTGAACATTATTGTTCTCACAAAAAGCAGACCCAAGTAGAGACCAAAATATTCTTATTGTTGATCAATAGGAACCTTTAATGACCTGGTCTCTAGTATTTTCCTACTATAACAAGAGACCCCCTCAATGGAGACTGTTTAGGATACTGATAGGAATCAGGGATTAGTTCTAAGCCTTTCTTTAAAAAAAAATGTACAGAATCAGGGCCAGGACTATGAATGCAAGAGGTTCATGGAGACAGCCAAATTTCTCAGTCATTTACTTGCCTAAAAGGGAAATTGCTATTTAGAAATGCACGACCTGTTTTTCAACACATTCCACTGGTATCTCAGTGGTGTTGTCAAAGTTGAGACAATGATCCCATCTGGAAATAGTGACACTGTGTTTTTTAGTTTCAGCTGGCAATTTAAAACAACCTAAAAATCACCTGAGAGCTTCCCTTGAATTAAAACAAGACCACATTGGTGTATGGGTGTGTCTCTCCAATTAAATTGTCAGTTGATGTAGGAAGACCCAGATAAACTCAGGTGATACCATTCTCAAGGCTGAGCTTTAGACTATATAAGAGTAAACAAAAAAAAATTTGAGCATAATAATTAGCAAGCAAACCAGTATCATGGGTACAGTCTTTTCTCCCTGTTCTTAAATATGGATATAAAGTGACCTGTTTCACGTTCCTACCTGATGTCCTTGCTATCATGGACGATAACCTGGAATTGTAGCCAAAATAAACCCTTATATTGCTTTTAGTCAAGGTATTTTATCATGGCAGAAATGAGACCAAGAAAAAAAATCACCTAGTTGCTATTGGATCACAACAAGGATGGTTTCTGCTATATAGCTTTCCAGAACCCAATAATCTGCCGAAGACTCCTTACTCTGTAATCTCTAGTTCCAGCAGAACCAACAGATGTTGGACATGCATAGCTTAATGCCATGCGGAAAGAAAAGTAGAGAAGGCAGCTGAGACCAGAGACCTCACACAAACATTTTCCAGAGGTCTCAGATGACAGAGCCCATGAGCCACTGTCTTTTTTTTTTGGACATTAGGAAGCCTCACCAACTTTGTGCTAAAGGTTTAGGGCATCCATACCAGCCCTCCACCATGCACCAATATATCCAGAATCTTTCTGGCCCCTTGAGAAGCAAACTACAAAAAAAGATATAAATCTAGTTAAATGCTTAATTCACTTGTTCAGAATTTTTGCCCCCCAAAAGTAATTTTTTTAACAAGTCAACATACTCTATATTGCCACCTAAATATAGTCATTACTATTGTATTTATTAATAATTTTTACCTCAGTTTTCACTTTTTCCAAATGGAAAACCTATTCATTTTGTTACTAGGTTCTTGCCTTGCTTATGTAAAATAAAAAAAAAAATAACTTAAGTTCTATTATTTTTCAAAATTTCTATACAAATTATTAATTTATAATGTAGGTTGACTTGGAACAATGTAACCAGGAATAACTCCAACTCCCAATCCTCTTGTCTTGACCCTCTAAATGCTGGAACAGCAGGCATGCATAGCTGCCCCTAGCAAAAGTTATGTTTTTGTTTGTTTGCGTGCTTGCTTGCTTGCTTGCTCATTAGTGATTTCTGACCTCCAAGTTTTGTGTACTGTTTGTTTATTGACTTATCTATTTCCTTAGCACCAAATTAACATTCTCAAGTAAAAGAGTTTAGAGATAAGGTTCCCAAACTTTTTAATGGAAAGAACATTTTTATAAAGAAAGAGTCCTGGACCAAGCACCCCTACCCCTGCATATATTTAGTAGAAGTGCAGCTTGATCTTCATGTGAGTCTCCCAACAACTGGAGCAGGGCTTATCTGTGAGTCTGTTGCCTGCCTTTGGATCCCATTCTCCTAACTGTACTGGTTTCTCAGGCCTCAGTGGAAGAGAGAGTGTCTAATCCTGTAGTGACTTGATATGCATGGGGGGTTAGTATTCAGTGAGAACCTCCTCTTCTCAGAGGAGAAGAATGAGGGGGCAGGTTATGCAAGGGAGGGCCTGGGCAGAGAAGGGGGCTTCGATCAGGATGTAAAGTGAATAGATAAATAAATTAATGGATATTTTGTAAGCTGCACAGAAGCTTGGATTCATTTGCCTAGGTATTTCTGAGAGCATTTGATCTCACTAAGTTTACCTTTAGAAGTTGAACACTTGAAATCTATAGTAGGTAAGAAGGACTGCGATTGAGTCAGTATTTTTTTTTTCTAACTCCTGATATTTTCATTGTGTTTCATTAACAGCAGTTTCATTGATAGACGGTTCTATTTTGTGTTAAAATGACCATTCTGTGCCTTCTAGGGAAGTTATGTAAGAATGCTGTTTGTTCTCCGTCACAATATGCCTCTTTTTTGGTTATTTTATTCATTTACATTTCAAATGTTGTCCCCCTTCCTGGTCTCCCCTCAGCAACCCCCCCCCATTCCATCCCCATCCCTTTTGCCTCTAAGAGGATGCTCCACATAGTGGGGAAGCACAATATGTTTTTACAGGATGGCATAAACTGCCCTGTCTGTCTATGGAGTAGAACAAGAAAAAGGGCTTTAGTGTGTAATTTATCTCTTTAACCCATGTCCTCAGCAGAGACCGTGTTGCTGCATCCAGTGAGCACATGACTGGTTTCTTTTGATTCTTATCATACTTTGGATCATTAAACAATTCACTAGGCATTTTCTCTGGGTGATAGAATATCAGGAGACTATCCTAGTTCCATTATGTGAACATGTGAGCAAGTAACCACCTCACTGAAAAAGAACAATTCAGAAGGCGGATGCAAATACCACTAGATGTTCTGCTATTGGCTAATGATAGGCAATCATTTAATTGAAACGTTAGATATGTATATGCCTGCAGAGTATTGTATGGTATGTGGTTTGTAAAAGTGGCGTTAACATGTGAAAAACAACATATTTAATTAAAACATCCTTAGTTACCCAAAACTTCATAATCATTTAAAATTCATCACTTTAAATCTCCTGAATTTTTTCCCATTCTGTCTTTAAAAACATACAAAACCTACTTTATGTATCTCACTTGTATATTCCCCAAGTCATAGAAGGTTAAAAATCATTATTAAACACATATAAGCTTAAACTTAGATTGCCTTAGGTATAGGGCATGCCAGTTAGAAGCACATGTAAGACACCCATTTGCATAGGAACTAAGATTAATAATTAATAATTAATAATAAATGGGACCTCATGAAACTGAAAATCTTCTGTAAGGCAAAGGACACAGTCAGTAGGACAAAATGGCATCCTACAGAATGGAAAAGATTTTCACAACTGACAGAGAGCTAATAGCCAACATAAATAAATGAGTAAAAAAAAAAAAAACCCAGATATCAAAAAAAAATCCAATTACAAAATGGAGTACATATCTATTCAGAGAAGTATCAACAGTGGAATCTCAAATGACTGAGAAACACTTAAGGAAATGTTTGCTGTCCTTATCCATCAGGACAATGCAAATCAAAACAACTCTGAGGTTCTATCCTATACTTGTTAGAATGGCTAAGATCAAAAATACAAGTGACAGTTCATGCTGACAAGGATGTGGAGCAAGGGGAGCATACCTCCATTTCTGATGGGAGTGCAAACTTGTACAATCATTTTGAAAATCAATATTGTGTTTCCTCAGGACACTGGGAATAGATCTAGCTTAAGACCCAACTATACCACTCCTGGGCATAAGCTGAAAGGATGCTTCGTCCTACCACAAGGACAGTTGCTCAAGTATGTTCACAGCAGATTAATTCATAAAAAACAGAAACTGAAAACAACCTACATGCCCTTCAACTGAAGAATGGATAAAGAAATTTTGGTACATTTACACAATGGAGTATTGCTCCTCAATTTAAAAAATGACATGAAATTTGCAGGCAAATGGAATGAACTTGAACAAATTATTCTGAGCGAGGTAACCTACAAATGTAACTTTTATTTGCCTGGAGTAATTGTCATCTCTCAGGATTTACTGCCTCAGTCTGCTAACCTAGGCCTAGTCCTGGAAGCTTCTAGCCTCTGTATAGCCTTATCTAGGCCTAGGATGTTTTCAGCCTCTGAGACTTGCTGCTGAATAAGCTCACCCTTTCTTGTTCTTTCTGGCTGGCTGGTTCAACCAGCTGATCTGGCTCAAACTCTGACTGATTCAATCTGGTTTTGCTTTGTTTCTCCTGAATTGCTCTGCTTGGCCTCAAACTAACTCTAGCAGTCTGTTTTGATCTTCTGGCTCCTTCTCATACTCTGGCTCCTTCTTTTCCCCTTTCTCTAACCTGTCTCTGCACAACTGTCTAAGTAATACTGCCTCCTCTTCCTCTATCTGCACAGCCCGTCAAGTAGCTCCCCATTCCTCTCTCTTCTTGTGAGAGTTGGGAAGATCCTATTCTGTCAAATCTTTCTCTGCTTCGTCACTTTGTCTGCCACTCAATTGTATATCACTTTCAAAGACAGCTGATTCCTTCTACATTCTAACTTCACCATCACAGTTGAGATTAAAGGTGTGTACTGAGAGCAAAACTTATTTCATCCAGAGGGATTAAAGATGTGTGCTAAGGGTTGGGCCACACCACAACTAAAAACATTTATTTATTTATTTACTTATTTATTTATTTATTTATTTACTTACTTACTTATTTAAATAACATAATATTGGAGTTCACAGTGTGATCAAATATCCTACAATAGTAACCCAGGCTCAGGAAAACAAACATTGAATGTACTTACTTCTAAGTGGATATTAGCTGTAAACTAAAAGATAATCATGCTGCCATCTACAGACCCAGAGAGGCTAAATAACAAGGAGGGATCAAGGTGAGATGCATAGATTTCCCTGGGATGGGAAAATAAAATAGATTTCCAAGGTGAACTGGGTGTGGGCAAGGATGGGAACAGACTCCTGTTCAAATGGTAGGAGAGTAATGAAGGGAGATAGTACTGGGAGAGACAATTGGATTGGGGCATGGGGATCTCAGGGGCAAGGTAGAAACTTAGTGCAATGAAAACTCCATGGAATCAATGAAGGTGACCCTAGCTAAGACTCCTAATAAAGGCAGATACAAAGCCTGGACTGGCAATCTTCTATAGCCTGGCAAGGCTTCTAGTGGTTGGACTGGGATAATAACCCAGCCACAAAAACTTGGGCCTACAATTTGTCCTGGCTGCAAAATGCACTGGAGTAAAGATGGCATAGAACTTGTGGTAATGGCCAACTAACAACTTGTCCAATTTGAGATCCACACCAGGTTTCTTAGCTAGGGCTGCTATTACTCTGAAGAGGCACAATGACTATGGATACTGTCCTAGAAGAAAATATTTAATTGGGGCTGGCTTACAGTTCAGAGGTTTAGTCCTTGACTGTCATGGTGGGAAACAGCAATGTGCAGATAGGCATGGTGCTAGAGAAGGAGCTAAGCACTCTACATTCCGATTGGTGGGCAATGGGAAGGAAATTGACTTGATCTTCTGAGACCTCAAAGTCCACCCCACACAGCCTCCAATAAAGCCACATTTAATCCAAGTCCATACCGTTTGATAATGCTATGCCCAGTGGAGCCTTGGGACAGTTTTTATTAAAATCTACCACACCAGGAGAAGGAGTTCAGGATAGCCAGGAACCAAAGGCTGGAGAGCCCAGAGACCTAGGATAAAACCAAGCATGATCTGGAAAAAAAAATCAATGGAATGATTCCTGGTGATATTCTACTATGCTCATACACTGGAGCCTAGCATGACATCAGAGAGGCTCCATCCAGCAACTGATGTGGGGATTCACATTCAAACATTAGGCAGAGCTTGGAGAATCTTTTAGAAGGGTGGGAGAGTTGTAGGAATCAGAGAGGCGTAGGACACCACAAGAATACAGCCCATAGAATCAAACCATGGTTCGTAGGGGCTCAAAGAAATGGACTCAATAATCCATTTATGGATATGACCTAGGACTCCTAAACGTTGGAGCTGGATTTGTCTCTGACTATTTTGCCTACTTTAGTGACCATTTTCTTCCCACTAGATTGACTCATGAGCCTTGATATGAGGGTATGTACCTAGACTTATTGTAACTTGTTATGCCATGTTTGGTTGATATCCATGGAAGACCTGCCCTTTTCTGAAGGGAAATAGAGGAAACATGAATCTGGGGGAGAAGGGAGGTAAGGCATGGACTGGTAGAAGAGGAGGGGAGGGTAACTGCAGTTGGGATGTAATCTCGGAGAGAAGAATAAAAGATAAATAAATGTAGGTTAGATAAGATGGCTC